>NC_041384.1:229611729-229690448 GCF_002162155.2 Triticum dicoccoides | reverse complement strand
CGTAAACCCTAAGATAGATAGTGGGGTACCTATCCGGTGAGCCCCCCTCCCCGCTGCGGGTGGTTCTTCCTTAACTCCGGCGAGCCCCCCACCCCCTGAGAATCGACTGACCCAAAAGTCGATTCAGTCGACTGAAGTGTAGCTAAATTGGAGCATAGCATTATCACGAGCGAGGGGGAGAGCAGCAGCAGCAGCAGCGCGAGTGAGCGAGAGCCGGAGCAGTAGCAGCGGGTCCGGGTGGTATGGCCGCCGCCGCCGAAGGGGCCTCGCACTAGGGGAGAGCCGCCATGGAGATGTTGCCCGTGGCACCGACTTCGAGGTAGCCGCTCCATGGGGTGCGGAATGGAGCACCATCAGCACTAGGAGGTCGAGTTAATGAGAAGGTGCGATGCGATGAGTGTAAAATCTCTTTGGTGGTGCCGAGTAGGCCTCAGCTTCATCCGAGGAGTCGGTGAGGATGTTGCGGTTCCGATGGAGTAGGTTAAGATGGCGCTGTGGGGATGAAGCAGCCGCGATAGACGAGGCGATCGTCAGAGCAACTCCTTGGAGGTGGAGGACGGGGCGGCTGAACCAGCGGGACGACGAGATGGACGACGGATCTTCATCTGAGGAGGTGGATGAGGGACGTCGAGCTATTGCGGTGGACGACGTCGTCGGGAAGAGGCTCCGGTTGGGCAGTGGTGAGGTGGAGGATGGAGAAGGGTGGGGTATCGCGGCTGGAGCGGAGAGGTTATGGCGGCCTAGGATTTTGAATGGTGAAAAGGAGGCGATGGGAGGGGGAACCATGACTTAGGGACGCGCTTGTCCAAACTGTAGGGTGTGTTACAGAAGTACCCCCACCGCTTTGAACTAGCGGCCCTTTAAGCTTAGGTTAGAAGGGGGATTTCGCTGTGAGGATTTGGCAGCTAGAGGTAGTTTTCGCGTGCGTTGTAATTTCGGGATAGCAAGGTGCGGGTTGTGAAGGCGCCAGTTTTGGGAGCACGATATCTGAATTTTCGGGATATAACAAGGTGCGGGTTGAATTTTAGGGACAAGCCTAACGTGTAATATTGTACTTGTACGTACCAAATCAATTCGTAGTTCCCTCAACAACAAAAATCGAAAAAAATAAAACTATTCGCACCACACAAAGAGAGAGAGAGAGTCTTGTCCCATTTTACTATACAAATGTTATTCAAAACAGAGTATGAATCCACGTTATGTCCAATTAATTTTTTTCACTGGCGGTATAATGCATGTAACCTACTCATACCAACATTTTAGTGCATTCCAAATATTTGTACTACCGCTGCAATTCAAACTGAATTTGAAATCGTTTCTCTATTTCAATAAGAATCTACAATCATGATTGTTGCCAACTTCAACCATCATTTGTGTATTACCTTAACAACACACCACATGATTACTATAGAGATAGATATGAAATATGTGTACTATATAAACTCGAATTCAATTTTTTGAATACACTTGATGTTGATTCCAAATAATAGTACATTTGATGTACTAACTATATATTCATATTCTAAATCATGTTCCATACGTATACCGTGTTTATCACACAAAGTATAGTGCCCCGCCCCCTACATTATGACAATTATTTAGCCCTGAGCTGCAAAAGCCACACATTAGCCCAAATTATAATCAATGTTCTTTATATTATATGAAGTACTAGCAAGATGCCCATGCATTCCACGGAACATCAGCATGATCAAGGGGAGGCCTTATTTGTAAATATGGAGAGGGGTGTGGGTATCTTTTTTCAAAATTGCCATAGTTT
Organism: Triticum dicoccoides; assembly: GCF_002162155.2. Lineage (NCBI taxonomy): Eukaryota > Viridiplantae > Streptophyta > Magnoliopsida > Poales > Poaceae > Triticum > Triticum dicoccoides. The sequence goes on along the minus strand of NC_041384.1, from coordinate 229,688,671 downwards.
CCTTCATATCTGTCAGATATAAATCAGCCGGCCTATATTGCACGATGGCAGGCACACCATCATCAACAACTCTATTTTTAATAAGAGTGGAGATAAAATATATTATATGTGGTATAACATGTTTATAACCACACCATGAGTATCACCATTATATATATTCACGCATGCGTCGGTTTAAAACACTATGATAAATTCTTCAAATATCCAAATTTGCTTTTTATAATGAATCATGATCTCTATTCATCTTTTACACCCGCACAATCCTCTTATCCTTGTAGCTAGCGCTAACTTTCTCTCGTGCATGCACACGCCCGCATCCCTCTCACCCTGCTTCAGCATTCTCTAGCTCCATCGCGCAAATTCGTCTTTTCACTTTAGGTCGTTCACCCATGGTGTGTGTAGGGCCCCCCAGCTCCTTCTTTATAGCACACATCGATCGATATGCCTCTCTAGCTAGGTGTGCCTACCACAAACACAAGCTTCCCCTCTTCTCTTCTCACCGTCCATGCCTCACTCCCACCACTCTTTTCATTGATCTCGTACTCGAACACTCCTTCCCGCTCGATACAGTATGCCTCTCGCACCACCTCCTAGATGCATCCCTCTCTCTCTATCCTTCTCCCCGGGCCTTATTTGCTTCTAACACATACATGCATGTATACCGATTGATCTCCCTACGTATACCTAGGTCGACTTTAATTATTTCCCCCCACCCATCGATCGACGTACCTCACAAGTTATGTCTCTCCTTTCTCTGACAAAGGACGATTGATCTTCCTATGTAGTTACGTCTGCTTACAACATCCATATTGTCCCCCTCATCATTCGTGCATGACTTCTGACCCGTCTCTCGCACGCACGTGCACAGATAGGCAACAATCCCCTCTCTTATTGATATTGCAGGCATGCCCTCCGTTTGTCTAGCAAGCATCTCCCACCATGGGCGGATTTAGGCCCCAGGTAGAAGGGGCGGTGGCCTGGGGTGTAAGGCCCATCTCCTTTGTATATTTTAACACTGCAGCTACAATAAAACGCTACAGTCAACTAAGCTGCCCGGGCCTTGGCCCAGTTCGCCTAGGGCCTGGCCCGTTCCTGGTCCACCAGAGTCTCCCACCATTTGTTAGAAGCAACTCCACTACCACCCCCTCCAACACTCTAGCTCTGTTTCTCTCCCAACCTTATTCCTCTCCGACACATATGCATGGATGTCGATCAATCTCCCTTAATACATAAGGTAGGCCTCTCTCCTCCTCCACACATATACCAGCCATTGTACCTCTATAATTAATTAGGCCTCCTCCACCACACGATGATAGTCGAGTGCTGAAGATAGGTATCCATGTCACAGAGACAAACTGCACTTGTCCCCTCTCACATTACAGTAGGCCAACCACTCTATGTCTTTGACGTGGGCACACACAAATTCGATGGCACACTTTATCGATCGCGCACGCACACACACACATCATCCCTCTCTTCGATTCTATGGATACCTCAAGCTGATGATACCTCCACTCTCTTCTCGTGGATCGCCCCCTCTATATATATGATATATCCAGGACTCTATTTCACACACATTGCATATGTTACATTTTTTGATTGACCCCCCCAAAACACTCACTAACCCACACACCATATCTCTCTACATTCGTATCTCTCTCACACAACACCACGTAGGTGGTGTACGTACACGAAGAGAATAGGTGCACGTACTCATGCTTCATACCCAGCCACACCCGTGCGGGTACACGGTGGAGCTCATTTCTATACGAAAATGGCTGCCCACATGCTAATTTGAATGTGTGTAGCGGTTGTTTACCTACGGAGGTCGTGTACCACACGTGCACGAAACAAAGTTCGTCTTGATGCGTTGGCGCATTATTTTTAAATAAAGTTATACCGCTCAATGGCACGCATACAAAATATAAAACAATTTTCATGGAGAAAAAGGTAGTATGCTCCACTATATACAATGGAGCCTGCCTGCCTGGGTTTGTCTCTCTTCAGAGTACCTCACACAAGGCGGCAGTGGCCTCTCTCTCCCAACATTGGTCACTGATCCGGCCGCATCCCATCCGCTGGCGGAAAGGGAGGATGTGCATCGTTTCTCCATTCGACGGCGCCGAGGCAGCACGACCCAATCTGCGGTACCCGCCGTTCTCTCTGACCAAGCTCCGACGCGGTAGGGCCTACGCCACCTGCTCGCTGCCGCGGTATGGGAAGACCCCGCCCGCTGCCGCTCACCTAGTTAATTACATCCCGACGACCCCCAGGTATCCCCTCCGGCCTTGCTCCACTGCCCATCTTCCCACGTCGCTGCATGTGGAAAATCTTGCATGTGGATCTTCCATAGTTGTTTGCCCAAAACTTAGCTCGTCTGGCGTACTTTCCATATTGCAATATCGTCCTCACACCATTTTAGACAAACACAATCGTGTTGTTATCTTCCCTTAGGACAAGAAATATGCTTCTTTTTTGTCGTTGTATGTGTCATCAACTGTTATTGGCCAGTAATTGTTTCCTTTCTACCTCTTTTTTGCAAACAAGGCTATCCATTTCACCTCGTTGCTATTGCGTCCTTTTGGTGAACTACACAAATCACTTTTTTCTTAATTGTGTTTTATGCAGTTGTACTAAAATGTCACACGGGCAACGTCTCTACATTTCAGTGCGACTGCACAAAGGGAGATTGGTTTTGCTCTATCCTCCTCATTCAACTCCGTGCCTAATCTTCTCCAACTATTTGCTTAATCTTCTCCAACTAGTTAGTCTTAAAGAGAGACTGCAAAGGTGACCGGTTTCTATTTGTGTGTTTATTGTTTCATCAGCAGTCATCTATTATCGTAATCACACTTAATATCTTTGGAATAGGGACGCTCAGCTCTATTTTAGTGGAACTGCACAAAATGATCGGAATGTTGCATGCTCCAGATAGCTACTTTTTTCCCAACATGCCTTATTGATTTAGACAGAGCTGGGGGGACATTGCTACCAATGAAAGCATGGATCAATTTTAATTTAACAACTTCTCACAACTTTGTCTTCAGTTGTGATGTAAATATTAGCTCTGATCTGCTAATCATTGAGATGCATTAGCAAGGAAGTTAGTTTTTTATTGTTTCCGAAAGTGCATCGATGGCAAGACACACGAAGCAAAAGCTGAAAGCTCAGAGCATTGTACAATTTCATGTCACTGGAAAATTATTTGTATAGTACGTCAATTATGTAAACAAAATGCTGGAAACTTGATAGCATTGCCAGAAGCCTCTCCAGCATCTGGGTCCATGTGCCATGCACAAAATTATACTCCTCTGTTCCTAAATATTAGTCTTTTAAAAAATTTCAAATAGGCATATTTTAGAGCGTAGATTCACTCATTTTGCTTCATATGTAGTCACTCATTGAAATATCTAGAAATACTCCGGATTATATTTAAGAACCGAGGGAGTAGTGCACAACCGCATCGGAGACTCAGCCCGGTCATTGCGCCACATTAATAGTGAGTAATGAGCAGTCAAATCATAAGCCCCACCTTTCCCACTGTAAGGTGCTCGGAAGAAGAAACCATCAATACGCTCTTCTTTGAATCCACTCATGCTACTCCATCTGTCACTGTTTATAGAGCACGTTTCAAAAAAAATGAAAAATCTCTGGGACCAAGGAGACTAACGATCGGCCTGAAAAATAGCATTGGTAGTTATAGCACGACGTCTATTACTAGAGGAAATAATGTGTACACACATGCATGCAGTGCTTCCACCCCAGGTACACACATGCATGCACTTACTCCACTCCGTAGTACATCGAGAGAAAATTGTGGACTTGATTGCGGTTACCACGCCCTAATTAATTGAGCATTAAACTAAACGCGTCTAAAGTCTCTCTCGTGGTGGAAATGCATTGAGAGAAATGCATCAGAATGAAGCGCGCCCTGTAAACTGTGACAGAGGGAGGACTAGTATGAAGGTGCAAAACCAAGTACACGTATGGCCAGTCGGTCAACACGCCTCCTCTTGGCATATCACAGACATGTGGGACCGGAGTGTGAGCAAACCGATCTCAATTGACAGCAAAATGGCCAACCCGCCGTTCCTTGAGAGAGATGAGGAGAAAGAACACATAGACGGGCTCGCACGGAGGCCAAGATATATTCAAGCATGGTTGATCGATATCATCATTTCATGTTCGATGTTTTTAATATTATACTATTGGGCTGCCGTTTCTGCCCTTCTCCCGAATAAATGTGTACTTTATCAGAGACTAAAATAAAATAAGAGTACACATGCTCTAGCATGCGGTTCCAGTAGTAGTACTCGTACTACTAAACCTTGCACTTGGCTCCTTGCCTCTGCGTGAAGTCGAACAATGATGGTACTCCGTATGTTGGGTACTACAGTGTATGCCTCTGGCAATCTGACACCGAATGAAGTGATGCATGTCCGCCGCCTAGGCGAGGGTAGGTTGCATTAGTCAAAAGGCGTAAGTGAGCTTCACCTTGTCCTGCAAGCTTCTCCTCGTTCTGCGAGTTGGTGGGACACACCAAAAAGCAGTGCTAGTCCATACTCCCTCCTTTCCGGTTAATATGGCTTAATCTATTTTGCCGGTAAATGAGAGAGCTTTATTCATATATAAGCATTCTTAGGACAATCAGCCAAGAGACGGGTCACTAGGAAGCGAGGTACCCCGCAAAAACAGAAGAAGGAAGCGAGGTGTTTCATCAAGCCAGCTCTCGACCACATTCAAAGTGAAGCAAGCATGGTTCGCACAAAGATGCGCCGCATGGTTTTCTGGCCTATTTACATGCTAAATAACAAAAAAGGAGGAAATGTCACTGAGCTCTCCTATTTGTAACAGGATATGAGCCAAAATTAAGCGAGAATTGTGGTGAGTGTTCCATGCAATCAACTTCCATATTATCACATGCGAGAACCCTTGAAGATTGCTTTATCACATTTTTAAAATATAATAAAAGTGCAGACGCTCCTCCATCTGGTTCCTAGTAGTATAGTACATACCTCTATAGTAGTAGTACTAGTACTAGTAAACTTTGCGCTTGGCTGTTCGCCTCTTTGGGAAGTCGAACAATAATAGTACTAGTATAGTGTATGCTTCTAGCAATCTGACACCGAATTAACTGTTGCACGTTCACCGCCTGAGCGAGGGAGAGCTTGCAGTAGTCAAAGGTTTCTCCTTGTCCGGTGAGCCACCGCGCGCAACCTTCTCCCGTCCTGCAAGCTTCTCCTTGTTCGGCAAGTTGACGCGACACAACAAAGTAATGCTAGTCCATACTGCCTCCTTTCCGGTTAATATGGATTAATTTCAAACGAGATAACACTGTCTATCACTGTATATTTGTAAAAATACAGTCAGTGGACTTCATAATATGCTCATTGCGCTCAATATATACATTTTCCGATGTTTATACGGTCACTAGCTCACCCTGGCTGAGTATGTGTGTGCATGCACGTGTAGGTTGAGCACTTGAGCATGACCATGTGTGTTCCGTCGTGTGCTCGAACATGCATGCATTAGGGCATCGCGCGCGTTTTTGCGTCCATGTGTACGTGTGACTGTTGCATGCATGCACGAGGTTGTAGTCCCTCACATTCACATGTTCATAATTCAATGCTTTGTCAAAACATTACATGCAAGGTTTAATCATGTGTTGTTCACGCATGCATTCCTGATATTATTACGTTGGTAAAGACAACTTCTTGAGGAAAATGAGCCCATGAATTGAGTACAAAGGGGACCAATAGGCCAGGACGGAGGGAGTACCAATAGTGAACCGGAAGGAGGGAGTAGGTACTAGTAGTACAACACTACATAACAACGTGCAATAACAAAATTCCTCTATGTGCATCCTGTCTATGTGTCATGCAAGAAAATAGAGATAAGTACAAGTGGGACTCAAGAACGGTCATACACGTAGGGGGAGTACGTGTATGGGCCACTAAGGAGCAGTCAAATCACACAGTAAGTTCGTCAAAAGAAGCAACCATCATTTCACTCTTCAATGACACATACTAATATAAAATGGTTCATACGGATAGAAAAAGAGAACCACTATATATACACTAGTAGGTGCCTAAGCTACAAGCTTGCTTGCTTGGGTTGCTCTCTTCACAAGCATAGAACGACGGTGGCCACACCACTGGTCACATATCCGGCCTGATCCCGCCATTGGGGGAAGGGAACAATGTCATGCGTAGACGTGATCGACATCGGTGTGGGAGAAAACCCACAGTCGGTGCGTCCCAATCGGGGGTCCCTGCGGTATGGGCTGATGCCGCCTCCCAACCGCCCTTCTAGCTACAGCCTGACGTCCCAGGTAGTACATCTTCCTTTTGGAGCCGGCTTGCTCCACTTCTGCAGCTCCCCACGTAGCTCCATCTCCATGTCAATCTTTCTCTACTTCTACCGGCTTCTATTTGTGATGAGTTTATGTCTGATGAACTAGTGCCAGTAGTACTATTCTAATCACACTTCTTCAATATCTTTGCCATCGGGGATGCTCAGCTCGATTTTAGTGTATGATCTGGGTGCCAGCCGTCTTTCCTTCGACAGGTTCTTCCTAGCCAGGCAATTAAATCATGTTTAAGGTTTAGGGTTTAAGTCATAGTGACCCCATCAATAGTTTTTCTTTTGTACACGCTCTCACACCTTTTGTCTTTAGTTGTGAAGTAAATATTGGCTATGATGTGTGAATCATTGAGATGCGTCAGCATGCGTGTTAGTTTTCCTTTGTATTTGATTGAATGTTGTAACGGGGCAACCTTGGAGTAGGAATGAAAATGGAGTGGAAAGTTTCCATTTTTCCAGAGAAAGAATGGAAATGGAGAGAAACAAACGTTTCGTTTCGTTGGATCGCGCCATCGAGCAAAACCAACGTCTAATCATGTCTGTCACGTTCGTGTCTCACCCTCCTCCACGGCTCCACCCCACATGGTCGCTCGACATGACACACACCGCAAACCAAGTATACGATAACTCTCCCGTCTGCTTGTCGATGGATCGTGCCATGGAGTACTAGCACTACTGGAAGAGATTGACGAGTAGGGGGAGGATAGCTAGCTGTAGCACGGACTCCCAAGAAGTTTTTACATGCATGTTGTGGCCGGCTATTGCGACCATTGAACGCGGAGCAGTCACGTGCACCGGGAATCGGCACGGGCGACGCTCTCTCGGCCGGTGCGCTACTTCAATGCCGATGCCAGTGAGAGGTCACGTCCTCTCTGGCCGGGCATGAATGCGGCACTGACCGTTTCAGGTGGGAAGCACGCGCGGGTGATGAAGAGGGTTCAGGTTGGTCAGGAGCAGGCGTGGGAGCGGTCCGGATGCCCGCAAACAAGAGATGATGTATGTTAATATTGCTGCGTATATAATTAACAGCGTAAATAATGTGCAAGTTGGACAAATATGATTGGAGATGGAGATGTAATTTTATGTAAACACAGATATGCATGTCTATGTCTATGTGTGTGTGCGCGATGACTCTCGCGACCTGGAAGCGGGGGCATGTTATTTTGATCGAGCTTTCTTTCTTGGTACGTTAAAAATTGTCCGCCACTTTTCGTTTCTTTTTTCTGGGAACGCGCGTATTCTATTTAAAAACACTTCTATGGAGAGATTTTTTACTCCATTGTATATATAGCCTGTTGTTTGATAGGGTTTCTCGCATCTCACTCTCTCAGCCTCTCCATATCAAAACAATATGACAATGTCCACTCTATCTCTATCCTCACCGTGGTCATAGATCCGGCCGAATCCCGTCCACTGCGGGAGGTGAGGAGGTGCATCGTTGATGTTGTCGCCGTCGACGATGGAGGAAGCTGATGCACACCATCCTCTTGGAGCAGGCGCTGGCACGGACGAAGGTCCTCCGCGCCCTTGTTCGCTGCCGTCGTGTGGGCAGATCGCGCCCGCCCGCCTAAGCGACATTTCGCCCCCTGAGGTATAACTTCTTGTACTGGTCCAGCTCCTCAAGTTGCTGCATGCGGGTTTTCTTCTATGCTACTAATCCCCAGCTCCCCATGTATAGTAGCTAGGGTTCGTTGGCTGGTCCAACATCACCTACTATTATAGAGGAAATGCCACTCGAAAAGTTGTCCTGATTTATGCCTCGGTGGAAGTATACATGTTGTTTCGACAAATAGTACATGGTGGTTGTGCGGTCATTGTCCATATGCTCCTATTGCTGCTGCTAATCTAATACTATCACTGGTTAAATGAAGAAATGCTTTTTTTCTCGGGTATCCTGGTTTAGAGCATCTCCAATAGCTTGTCTATATGGATGTCTATACTCGTTTTCCACGACGTGAGCCCAAAACAGGCATCCAACAGTTTGTCTATATGGTCGTCCAAATATACACATCCTCTGAATGTCGTTGTTAATCTTATACCAATGCCAAAACAAAGTGACAACACTATATCCCTTTTTTATATTTTTGCAAACAACGATGTGTATCTCCATATCCGGGCATGTCTTCCTCAATTTTAGTGGAACTGCACAAAATTGGATGGTCGTTGTTGTTCTGCCTCACTGTCCTCTGCCACGTGGTTCTTCCTTCCTCGAGCTTGATTAGTGAGAAAAAACAGACCACGGTGAGGATTTGTCGAAATTCATAGGTGCCTCACGCAAACTTGATGCCAAATGGATGATGCATCACCACGATGACCTATCGGTGCTCATGGTTGCGCCTCATGGTTGCGTAGGATGGTGAAGCTGATCGATTTTCCATGAAAAACAAGTTGTCTTCCATCAGTGCTCTTTGCTTGTCACCCACAAAGATGATATCCTTCATCAGTTCACCTTGGTTGCGTTGGAGACGTAGTCGTCTTTCATGTTGGTGCAATTTTATCACACAATTGTCTATGAACCAAATGTTTCCTCGAAGAAGGATCGATGTTGGTACTAAGAGCATAAGTTTTGTATTGATTTCTAAGCCTTCTCACAACTTTGTCTTTAGCTCCCCTGTAATTTTATTTCTCCATCTATTAACTTTGATTAAAAAATGGTGTGGACTAAAGCCCTGATGGACGTAGTAGCCCTCCATTTTTATTTACTCTGCATATTAGAGTTGACTGAAGTCAAACTTTGTAAAGTTTGACCAAGTTTAGGCCGAACACAATAGACCATTATTATTGAGAGAGGGCAAACTGTACATACTCTCAAACCTTTTTGATAATTGAAATTAAAATTCTTTATTTGCACACACTCTCACACATTTTTGATAATTTGGCGCATGTGTGGTTGTTCACTTAGACTAGTCACAGTGGGGAGTAACTTAGAGTAGTAACATGCATATGTTACTAGTCTATGTTACTACCTCCATAGTGGGTAGTAACATATGTGTTGTGTCATGCATCACTTCATTTATTAGGTTGAAGACTCATCTTTTCTTAACATATTTGATGATACAGTAACTAGCTATGTTACCACATGCCTCTCTTTTTTCATTAATTACATGCCACATCATCTATTTTGCCTAGATAAGTGTGATGTTACCACCTATGTTACTCCCACTGTGGGCAGTCTTAAATAAAGGGAGGGTAGTGTACCGCACGTGAAGGACAGGAAGTGTGACCAGGACGCGTGGATCGTTAGTTCATTAGAAGTACTTAGTTTTCTTCACTGGTACATTAAATAAAGAGTTTCGTTTCGTTTCGTACTTACACAATTTAAAACGATTGTTATGGAGAGAATAAGAAAACCACTCCGCTATATATTAGTAGTATACACGAGTACTATATGGACGCAGCTTCATTGACTTAGTGCACCTGCCTTTGGGTGTATGACAGGTGGGCCCAAAATGTGGCCCGCCCACCTATCATACAGACAAAGGCAGGTGTAGTTAAGGCACCGGAGCTCAGTCAGTAATACAGTATATGTGTAGTACACTATATAAGCTGGAGCCTCAGCGCTTGTTCGCTAGGGTTTGCACTCTCCACACTCTCGCTGCACTACATATATATACACGTTGGAGGCTCAGCGTTCCTTTGCTAGGGTTTGCTATATTCACAGTCTCTCACCCTCTTCACCAGATCTGAACAAGACTGTGTTGTGGCCTTTGTCTCTCTCTCCCCTCTCACAGCTGGTGAAGGAGGTGTCTGAATCCCGTCGCACCAAGAAGGGGAGGAGGTGCAGCGTTCACTCTATCGCCTTCGGTGAGGGAGGCAATCCACTACCGGTTGCGCTATTCTCTTTCACCAGCGCCTATGCAGGAGGGCCACCGACCCCTTCTTCCTCGCTATCGTATGTACTATGGGCAGATCTGGCCTCCCATCGCACGCCTTGCCACATCCTAACGACCCTAAGGTATAAGTTTCTTTGAAACCATCATTGCTCTAGCTGCATGCGGATATTTTTCGATTTTGTAGTTGAATCTAGGTCTGGGTTCAAAGAGGGAAGAAGGGTGCGGTGAGGTAGAGCTTGAATCTACGACATGGTTCAATGAGGAAAGGAGGGAGGGAAAGTAGTATAGACTGGCTATCCAGCCACTTTGTTGGCCGGAAAGGGAAAAAGGGGGTAACCCAGTACACACATCTGTAAGGAACTGGGTGGTCGGGTAGTTTGTGCAGGACTAGATTTGCGGCCCTCACATAGGAAAAAGGTTCAAAGAGAACAAATATGGGACCAACGCAGATATGCTGCTTGGCTACATACTTTGCATCACCCATTTATACATGTGGACGCATATGGTGCTCGCATGTCCCATGTCCCATGTCCCATACAACTATTTTGCTGTTGTTAATCTAAGAATGCTACTGGAAAAATTGAAGCAATGCCACTGTTAAAAGTAAATTACATTCTTAACGAATGTTGTTTTAAGAGAATGTGTCTATTAATATGAATCAATGCAACAGTTTTAGAAATGCTACTGCCCTACTTTGTTTTCCATCAAGATAAGTTAGATGCTTCTTTTTGTCGTCGTTTGTTTCATCCTCCTTTATTTGCCAGTAATTGTTTCCTTTTTTTCCTCTATTAAAATAGGGATATCTATTCAACTTGTTGCTATAGCAAACTTAAACGTCACACCGGCGACTTTGCTTGATTTCAGAGCAACTACACACAATGAGATTGGATTTCCTATTCGTGTTGGTAGATTCGTACGTGATCTTGTGTGCGTCATGACAGGTTGGTACTTGCCTTCATCCACATGATCGTGCAGTGTGTTTTGAGATGCTGTGCTACTTGTATTGGTACTGTTTTAAATAAATGTTGAATTTATGCTATTGTATTGCTCTCTTTTCCCATTAAGTAGTGAACAAAAATGGTACCAACCCAGACATGATGTTTGTTGCTTTGTTACAATAAACTCTGCATCACCCCCTTTATAAGTAGATGGAAGCACATGGTATTGTTGCGCCTACTCTCCCCTGTAATTGTTTATGCTTTTTCTTAATCTAATGCCGCTGGTAAAATTAAGCAATGCCACTCTCAGAATTAACTACTGAACTGTTTTAAGAGAATTTCTCTGTTAATATGAATCAATGCAACCATTTTAGAAATGCTACTGTCCTATACTTTGTTTTCCATCAACATAAGGTAGATGCTTCTTTTTGCGGCTGCATGTTTCATCCTCCTTTACTGGCCAGTAGTGGTTTCCTTTTTTCCTCTGCTAAAACAGGGATATCTATTCAACTTGTTGCTGTAGAAAACTTAAATTTCACACCGGCGACTTTACTTGATTTCAGTGCAACTGCACAAAATGAGAGTGGATTTCCTATTCATGTTGGCAGATTCATATTTTATATTTGTCGTCTCATGAAAGGTCAGTACAGGCTTTCATCCACATGATGCTGCAATGTGCTTTGAGATGTTGTGCTACTTGTATTGGTACTGTTTTGGATAAATGTTGAATTGAAGCTATTGAACTGCTGTCTTTTACCATTATGTGGGCAAAAATTGTTCCAACCCAGACGTGATGCTTGTTTCTTTGTTACAACAAACTCTGCATGACCCCCTTTATAAGTAGATGGAAGCACATGGTGTTGTTGCGCCAACTCTCCCCTGGAACTGTTTATGCTTTTTCTTAATCTAATGCCGTTGGTAAAATTAAGAAATGCCACTCTTAGAATTAACTACTGAAATGTTTTAAGAGAATTTCTTTGTTAACATGAATCAATGCAACCGTTTTAGAAATTCTATTGTCCTATACTTTGTTTTCCATTAAGACAAGGTAGATGCTTCTTTTTGTGGCCGCATGTTTCATCCTCCTTTATTGGCTAGTAATTGTTTCCTTTTTTGCCTCTTAAAACAGGGATATCTATTCAACTTGTTGCTATAGCAAACTTAAATGTCACACCACAACTTTGCTTGATTTCAGTGCAACTGCACAAAACGAGATTGCATTTCCTATTCATGTTTGTAGATTCATATTTTATGTTGGTCATCTCATGAAAGGTCAGTACAAGCCTTCATCCACATGATTGTGCAATGTGCTTTGAGATGCAGTGCTACTTGTATTGGTACTATTTTAAATAAATGATGAATTGAAGCTATTGTATTGATGTCTTTTCCCATTAAGTAGTGAACAAAAATGGGACCAACCCAGACATGATGCTTGTTTCTTTGTTACAACAAACTCTGCATCACCCCCTTTATAAGTAGATGGAAGCACATGTTGTTGTTGCGCCCACTCTCCCCTGGAACTGTTTATGCTTTTTGTTAATCTAATGCCGCTGGTAAAATTAAGCAATCCACTCTCAGAATTAACTACTGAATCTTAGTTCAAAACTGCAACACTTGTTAGGGATTGGCGGGATTACCATTTTTGTGGCCGCATGTTTCATCCTCCTTTATTGGCCAGTAATTTATTCCTCTTTTGCCTCTGTTAAAACAGGGATATCTATTCAACTTGTTGCTATTGCGACATTTTGCTTCGCTTAATTTTGGTGGAACTACACAAAAGGAGACCGGATTTCCATATATGTGTTGAGATCTCTTTTAGGCCTTCTTCACGAGTTGTTTGACATCTTGGTCTTGAAAGGTCAGTACTGACTTTCTTCAGAATTAACTACTAAATCTTAGTTCAAAACTACAACACTTGTTAGGCATTGGCGGGAGTACCATTTCTGTCAGGGATCGGACGGAGTACATGTTTAAGAAATATATTTTTTAGATAATGTCTTTGTTATTATATATCAGTTACAATGTTTTACAGATGGTACTATCCTGCTTTGTAGTTCTTTCTACATGTTTAACCAAGGTATTGTTAAGACAATGTCTCTGTTAAAATGAATCAGTCACATTGTTTTAGGAACGGCACTTTTCTGCTTTGTCGTTCTTTATACATGTTGAAATAAGGCATTGTTAAGATAATGTCTCAGTTAATATGAATGAACCACACTGATTGAGAATTGCTACTCTCCTACTTTGTTTCCCATTAAGATAAGGTAGATCAGTAGATGTTTTTCTTCTAGGAGTACAAGTCATCAACCGTTATTTCTCAGTATTTGTTTCCCTTATACCTATTGTTGCTTAAAAGGATATTATTTCGACTTTGATTTTAGTTGAACTCCACAAAAGGAGCCAATGTGTCTAAGGAAAACTTCTGCATTAGTGGGTCCAGTTGGTCTTACCACTTTGCAGAAAGAAGCAGTCACTGTTTGCGCTACATTACACAATGAATGATTGGGAAGCTTTACAGAGTATTAGTAGACGCTGGTGACATGACTGGTATGCAGAGAGCATAGGAAACTCTACAAGACGTGGAGTGCACTGGGCAAAAATTGCCCAAACAAGTACTCCCTTCGTTCGGAAATATTTGTCCTAGAAATGGTTGTATATAGACTTGTTTTAGTTCTAGATACAACCATTTTTAAGACAAGTATTTCCGAACGGAGGGAATACAAGAAGCCAGGACAGGACTCCAAATCTGTCAATGTTATTCTAAGCAACAATGATGGGGCATCTGGGTATGGTAATCTATTTACCGTACTTTCAGTTTATTAGTCCACAGATTGGTGGGTTGACACTGGGGCCATTATTGATGTGTGTGCTGATGTGTCTTTGTTTTCTTGCAGCATATAAATACGAAATCCACAGGGATGCTCAGCTTGATTTTAGTGGAACTGCACAAAATGTTCAGATGGTTTGTGTCCTCCATAATACTTCATCATGCACAATATATCGAATTGTTCTCTAATCATTCATCGTCACCTTGAGCCACCAGAATATATGTTTGAATAGAGCTGCCAGCGTCGGCCATTAAGAAGGGTAAGAAGAAAGACAAAAAGAGAGATGGTTGCTTTACTAGTGGTTCAGAGGAACACTGGGCAAACAAGTACCCAAACAAGTACCAAGAAGCCAGGACAAGACTCCAAGTCTATCAATGTCACTCTAAGCAACAATGATTGGGCATCTGGGTATGGTAATCTGTTTACCGTAATTTCAGTTTGTTAGTCCACCGATTAGTGGGTTGACACTGGGGCCAATATTCATGTGTGTGCTGATGTGTCTTTGTTTCCTGGCAGCATATAAATACGAAATCCACATGGATACTCAGCTTGATTTTAGTGGAACTACAGAAAATGTTCAGATGGTTCGTGTCCTCCATAATACTTCATCATGCACAATACATCGAATGGTTCTCTAATAATTCGTCGTCACCTTGAGCCACCAGACTATCTGATGACAAACTGATGACAAACCCTACCCGTTCCACAATCATAGGCATTACATATTTTGAAGAGGAAAAGCTTGTCAAAGTTTAATCATTGATGTTACCAAGAAGACATTAGTTTAATAGATTGGAATTGGAAAACCATGTCAATTTTTGCTCATTGATGTTAGCCAGAAGACATGCATTTGATATTTTTGAGTGGGGCGCCCTTTGCTGTGAGCAACGTCGATCGTTTTTCCTATTCCTGTCTTCAGTTCAGAAGTAAATATTTACTCTACTGAGATGCATAATCACATGAATGTTGACTTATGTAAGGTATTTTAAGAGTTTGTTCTGAATGTTTTCTATGTAATGCCAGGCCTTGTGAGTTTGATTGCAAAGTTGAGCTTGGAATGCTGTGGCATGCGGCATCACAAGCTGTTCACCGTGCCTCCTGAGAATAATGCTTCATATTGTTTTGCATGTTGATCTAATGCCCGTGATTTGCATGTTAAGAAGATCATACTCTTCTGTTGTTTCTGTGCTTAAGAAGTTCATTGTCTTATGTTTCATTCATTGCCTATACAACAACTCGAGTAGGTTAGAGGTGAAACCATATGATCTTCCAACCAACTCATCATCTTAGGCCGTGATTGGATTGTCATTTTCCAACCAAAACCGCTTGTAAAACAGACGCTTGTAAATAAAAGCATATGGTCTTGGGCGAAGTGCTTGGTTGGTCGATGTCGACTAGTAAAATATACACTAGTCTCTCAAATTACACGCTAACCCGCCGGTTTTACTTACAGACCTCGGGCCCTCGGTTTAATTACGCCTGTATTTTATGCGTTGTTTTTGATGGCGAGTAAATTACACTTGTATCTTATTATAGGTGTGAAATAAACCAGAGCTCCCAAGCGCGGCCTTACCGTTTCATGCCGTCTCAGTCTCTCGAAGGTGCTCATAGGAGTCCGATGATCCTGGCTTCCTGAATGAGCAGCATACGCTGTATCAGACCATCTGTAGGGCCCGGGAGGCCCTCTCCGTGGTCCTTCGAGTGGTTGCGCTCGCCGTGGTGCCGAGCTTTGTCAACATGTCAACGAACATGAGGATTCAGGAGATGACTTTATTTTGACTGGATGCCAGTAGGGACCCACTAGGGCCATAGCCGTACGTACGCAAGTGCCTCCTTATTATGTACAACTATATTCTTTTTTGCTTCCTCCTGGTTTGCTAACATCACGGTCCCACACCATTATCAACCTATGTAGTCACTAAACGAGAGAATTGCACAAGGAGTGACCGACAGCTGGGACCAAGTAGCTCGAGCAGTATTTGTGTTTTTGAGGTGTGAGCACTACAGAGTTTTTCTTGAGCGATGTTTTCGTTGTTGTTCAGAGGAGAGTAGGGTATTAACTGGGCGGGCTGTGGCCCGTCTAGCCCAGGCCAGACATCCAGCCCAGATATTATTTTTTTAAGCTGTAAATGGCTAGCCCAGCTATAATTTTTTTGAGGAATACCCAGGCAAGGTCAACTTGTTATTCTCCACCCTGCTGGGCTGCAAATCTTTCCTAGGAGGGATGCATTAGGCCTAACAGGAAATGGGATTTAATAAATATTAAATGGGATGTGATTATAAAAACTAGGCAGTAACTACAAAAAATGCACCAAACACATAATTAGTTTATAAAAAATTATTTTTGGATTTTTAAAATTTTAATTTCATTAATTGTTGCGCACGCAATGTTTCATTGGATTTTTACGTAATACAAATTTATATTGAAATTGTATTTAATCTGACTAGAAATTTTGGGATAAAAATATTTCAAATCCCATCAAAATGTGGGTTTCTTTAATTCTGTTTTGAACAGCTGGTTGAAATTATTAATTGTTGTCCTTGCTAGAAAATGGGCTATACTTTTAACAAACTATAAATGGGTTGTAGTAAAGTCCATTAGAATTCAAAAATGGCCTGTACATTCTTACAAATTGCAAATGGGCTATAAGTTCTCTGCCACACACTTGTGGGCCTACTAAGTTGACGCGTCCCCTAAAAAAGTAAGTTGACACGTATGCAAGGCTTTGTCGACTTATAGTCAACACACGGTTCTAGCAGCAGTGGCCGTTGGATGTCCATCCAACGGATGTCGTGCTTCTTCTTCAATGTCGGATATTCTAGCTTCAGCCACCCAAAGTGATTCCTCCCCCTGAGATCTAGGGCGCATCGTTTCGGAGGCTAACCTGTGGGCCTACTAAGTTGACGCGTACCAAGGGCTTTGTCAACTTAGTCATTATAAATGATTCTAGCTATAGTGACCGTACGATGTCCATCCAACGGCCGTTGTGCTTCTTCAACCTCTGGTCTTCTTGCTCCAGCCGCCCAAAGTAGCACTGGTCATGCCGCCTGCTCCTGTCTCCTGTGGTCGGCTGTGCTGCCGCAGAGGACTCACCACCCCTACTACACCCACCACTGGCCAGGCCATCCCTCTACTCACCCACGCCCCCTGTTATTCTGCGGTGACGGCAGCCTCACACCGCAGCCGAACCAATGAACCCTTGTACTCCTCTCTGCGTGGGCATCCACTACTGCGTCTTCCCCGGCTCTGCGTCGTCCCCTTCATAGGCCTCGCCGTCGTCCACTGCCCTGGTGCTCTCCGCGCGGCGTGTTCAATGTGGTCAACGAACGACATCCATCGGACGTGGACTGTACGTGGAGAGGCTGACAGCTGGGTCCACGGCCGCACACCAGGAAATGCCTCCTTATTACATGCAAAATAATGATTCCTCCACCTGACATCTGGGACCCACCGGAAGGGCCTCTGTATTTCGTGAAAAAACATTCCGCCCGCTGACAGGTCGGACCCACCAGCTATATCTTTGCACGCAAGGAAGTGCCTCCTTATTATGCACAAAAAATGAATACCCCTCTGCTAGCTGGGACCCAGCGTAGTGGGAGGCTGACTTGTGGGCCTACTAAGTTGACGGGGATGGAGGGCTTTGTCAACTTAGTCAATATGAACGATTCTAGCTCCAATGACCGTACGATGTCCATCCAATGGCCGCAGTGCTTCTTCAACCTCTGGTCTTCTTGCTCCAGACGCCCAAAGTAGCGCCGGTCGTGCTGCCTGCTCCTGCCTCCCGTGGTCGGCTGTGCTGCCACGGAGGCCTCACCACCCCCTACTACTCCCACTGATGGCTAGGCCCTGCGGCGACGGCAGCCTAACACCGCAGCCGAACCAGTGAACCCTCGTACTCCTCTTCGCGTGTCTATGCACTCCCGCGTCTTCCCCGACTCCGCGTCGTCCCCTTCCTAGGCCTCGCCATCGTCGACCGCCTTGATGCTCTCGACGCGACGTGGTCAATGTGGTCAACGACTGACTTCCATCGGAAGAGTACTATACATGGAGAGGCTGACAGCTGGGTCCACGGCCGTAACAAGGAAGTGCCTCCTTATTACGTAAAAAATAATGATTCCTCCACCTAACAGAAGGGACCCACCGGATGGGCCACCGCATTTTGCAAAAAAATGTTTCCCCTGACTATTGGGACCCACTAGCTACATCTTCGCATGCAAGGAAGTGCGTCCATATTACGGGCAAAAAAATGATTCGCCCCCTGACTGCTGGGACCTACCAGCTACACCTTCCAAGTAAGGAAGTGCCTGACAGTCAAGACCCACCTGGTTGAAGCATACGTAGCATTGTCATTCTGGTCGATGTAGAGGCGCGCACGTGTCGTAGTAGAGGCACACACGTGTCGTAGTAGAGGGGCACACGTAGCATGTACACGTACGTACATCGGCCAGGGTGCAAGAAAGAAAAGATGGCTATGTACATACATATGGGTGGGGTATCGAACGCCTAGTCGCGCATACGTACGGCCAGGGCTCGTGTACATGGCTGGGTCAGAACTGATAAACTACGTCGGCATCGTGTTCATGCGGAGGCAACAGAATGCATAGTGTTCATCGCGAGGCAACAGAACGCGTGCTGTTCATCGGGAGCCAACCGGCTTGGAAGGAATGGATGATGGAAACGAGGCCTGGCGTACCGCATAACAGAGGAAACGGCCTTGTGTTTGTTCGGCCATGGTCGAAACAGGATCCTGTTCATCGGGAGGGGTCTGGCATACCGCAAAACGGAGGAAATGGACCTCCGATGGTCGAAACGGAGTCCTATTGATTGGGAGGGGTGTGGCGTACCGCAAAACGGAGGAAACGGACTTGTGTTGGAGCACTACGGTCGAAACGGGGGTCCTGTTCATCAGGATGGTTGTGTCGTACCGCAAAACGGGACTCCACGAGATACTGTTCATCTCCACCGTCGACCTCCTCCAGCCTCCACGAGCTACTGTTCATCCACCGTCGACCTCCTCCAGCATCCACCTGCGACTATTCATCCACGGGCTCCCTTTCATCCACCCTCCACCGCGCTCCTCCACCAGCTACTGTTCAACCAGCCCTCTCCACGGGGTCCTGTTCAACCACCCCTCCACAGGCTACTGTTCATCCAGCCCTCCACCGGCTACTGTTCAACCAGCCCTCCACCGACTATTGTTCAACCAGCCCTCCACGGGGTCCTGTTCATCCAGCCCTCCACAGGGTCCTGTTCATCCACCGACTCGATCAAACGGGGTACTGTTCATCCAGCGGCAACTGCCGGCGTTCTGGGAATGGGGGTCCCTAGACTTGCCTGCCCACGGCCTGCGGCGTGGCTCGAGTGGGGCCCAGTGCAGCCCAGCTTCATCAGCTCAAACTCAAGACCCTCGCGAGGGGCCAAGCCCTAAGGGGCGGACGACAGGAAGCTTCGTCAGGAGCAGCCTCAGCAGGCAGGCTCGCGAGGAGGCGGAGAGATCAAGGCAGGGGCACCTCACGAGGAGCCCGTGACGCAAGCCATGACGATCAAGATCAGGCGGGCGCCAGGCAGGCACCGGCCTGTGCAGTGTCCTTGTTTCCCCTTCGGTGCAAAGGGAACAAGCACAGTCCAAGGCATCGGGCAAAGGTTACCATTCCGGTGCAACGAGACCAAGACCAGCAGAGCGGCAGGACGGAGGTCATCGTGGAGCCCAAGACGGCGTCATCACTGGTGCTTTTGGCAGCCGAAGACCACCTTTCGTCAGGATAACTTGTACTAGATGTTCCCCTTCAAAATGGCCAATTGTTGGCGCCCTTCCCGCTCACATTTTGGGAAGAGGACCTGGGCCTCTATAAGTAGGACTAGCCACCATAGAGGGGAGGGGACCCGGACCAAGTAGAACATACCACACCAGCTCAAGAACACGTCTCGCGAGGCTGTTCTTCCCCCTGTATTGTTCATCATCAGCCCCCGAGGCAATCCACCACACCACACACTGGAGTAGGGTATTACACCACATCAGTGGCCCGAACCAGTATAAACCTCGTGTCCTCTGTGTGTTCTTCTTTCTAGCCTGGATTTCTTGTGAGCCATAGAAGCGCGAGTCGGTAGTGGAAAGATCTCCGTGCACAACCTAGAGTTCAAACCTTAAGGGTCTGCCGGAACCCGAAATGCGACATTTGGCGCACCAGGTAGGGGTGCGCCAGAGTTCTCCCTCTCGACGACCCGCTCTCCACCAACATCGTGTTTCGCCCCCATGGCGGACAACGCGCCACCTGCTCTAGCAACCGATGCCGGCACTGGGGCCGGGGTGCTCCGAGCCTTGGCCCCCACCTTGCGACAGGTGCAGTGGCCGCACAAATTCTAGCCTCAAACGCCGCCGCGCTACGACGGCGCGACGGATCCGCTGGTTTTCCTGGTGGCGTATGAGGAGGCCGTCCTCAAAGCCGGGGGCGACAACCGAGTGATGGCCAACTGGTTCCCAATGGCCCTCGCCGGTGACCCACGCACATGGCTCCTCCACCTGCCGACGGTTTCTGGGACCTCCTGGGGGGAGCTGCGTGACCTCTTCCTTGCCCGTTATGCCGCACCAGTACCGCCCATAGTCGCAGCTCTCCTAGGTTGCTCACATGCACCACCCTCGAGCGGCCACGTCAAGCCGTTCACCCACCAGATCAGCACTGCCCCCAAGCGTCGAGAAGCCCCCCGGGTTGGGTGGCGCCCGAGGCCGATCTAACCTTGGACTCGGATGATCACCCCATCAACCCCATCGGTTCGGGTGCGCTCCCGATGCTATGCACCCCCACCATCTGCAAGGTGGCCGTCACCAGGACCCTCACCGATGGCGGTGCCGGCCTCAACGTGCTCTCGGTGGAGGCCTTCATCCTCCTCCACATGTCGCTAGACCGGCTTCTGCCTAGCAGGCCTTTCTCGGGTGTCGGAGTCGGTTCCACCGCCTCCTTGGGATAGATCCGCCTCCCGGTGACCTTCGACACCCACGACAACTTCCGCACAGAGCTGATCGGCTTTGACACCGCCCCCATCGGCCTCCCCTACAATGTCATCCTCGGCTATCCGTCCTTGGCCCTGTTCATGGCAGCAACTCACCCAGCGTACAACCTCATGAAGATGCCCAGAAGCAGTGGCGTCCTTACCGTGTCAGGAGACGCAAGGGATGCGCTGCAGGCGCCCAAGCTTGCCTTCAGGGCGACCGCGGTGGCGCAGCCCACTAGCACCGACGCCCTTGAGCCCAAGGGGGCTGCGCCGGCTAAAAAGAAGCAGTTGTTCACCCAAGACAAGGCAGAAACCAAGCAGGTACCGGTCGACGAGGATGGGTCCACTGACGCTACCTTCACCATAGGATCCAACTTCGAGCCCGAGCAGGAGAACGCCCTGGTTAGGTTCCTGCGTGCGAACAAGAAGGTGTTCGCCTGGGAACCTGATCAGTTAGCAGGGGTCCCGAGGGGTGTGATTGAGCATCACCTTAACGTGTGCCCCAACGTGCGCCCCGTGAAGCAGAAGGCGAGGCGATAGTCCACAGAGAAACAAGCTTTCATCGTTCAGGAAACCCGGAAGCTAGAAGCGGCAGGAGTTATCTGCGAGGTCCGTTACCAAGATTGGCTTGCTAATCCGCTCGTTGTGCCGAAAAATGGAGGAAAGGAACGCATGTGTGTCGACTTCACCAACCTCAACAAAGCCTGCCCACAGGATCCATTTCCGCTCCCCCGCATTGACCAGATAGTCGACTCTACCGCAGAGTGTGACCTATTGTGCTTCCTAGATGCCTTCTCAGGCTATCACCAGATCAAGATGGTGGTAGAAGACGTGGACAAAACGGCTTTCCTGACCCCATGTGGAGTGTACTGCTACACGTGCATGACATTTGGGTTGCGCAACGGAGGCCCAACCTTTCAGCGGCTGATGCACATCGCCTTAGGCCGGCAGCTCGGGAGGAACGTTGAAGCTTACGTCGACGACATTGTGGTGAAGTCCCGAGAGGCAAAAACCCTGATACAAGACCTGGAAGAAACCTTTGCGAGCCTCAACAAAGTGGACCTACGGTCAACCCGGAGAAGTGCGTGTTTGGGGTCCCCTCAGGCAAGCTCCTGGGTTTTCTCGTGTCCCACAGGGGCATCGAGGCCAACCCAGAGAAGGTCAAAGCAGTCGAAGACATGAGCCCGCCAAGGACCCTCAGAGAGATGCAGAAGCTCACCGGGCGTGTAACCACGCTAGGGCGCTTCATCTCCCAGCTGGGGGAATGAGCACTACCCTTCCTCAAGTTGATGAAGAAGAAGGGCCCCTTTGAATGGACTGAAGAGGCCGACAAGGCATTCCAAGATCTCAAGAGGTACCTTACCAGCCCACCAGTGATGGTAGCTCCGTGTCCACGGGAGCCCCTGGTGCTCTACCTTGCGGCCACCCCTACTACGCTAGCGCAGCCCTAGTAGCGATCAGGGAGGAGCGCCGGACCAAGGCCGCAGCCACCGCCTGGGCTGAAGCAAAGCAAAGCCAAGAGGGCCTCGCGAGGACCAGACCACAGCCGGAGTGGAACAGCC
The DNA here is from genome assembly GCF_002162155.2 of Triticum dicoccoides. Classification (NCBI taxonomy): domain Eukaryota; kingdom Viridiplantae; phylum Streptophyta; class Magnoliopsida; order Poales; family Poaceae; genus Triticum; species Triticum dicoccoides. The sequence goes on along the minus strand of NC_041384.1, from coordinate 229,666,156 downwards.
GCAATAGGAGAACGCACCCGGGGCAGGAGAGGCCTCTACAAGCGACCAAGCACTGGGGGCTCCACCATCTCAGGAGACGCCTCGACCTCTGGAGCATGCAAGCTACGCCAGCACCCTCAACCTCGTCGAGCATCCCATGTATTTCGTCAGCACGGTGCTACGGGACACAAGGGCGTGGTACCCCATGCCTCAAAAACTCCTCCTCGCGCTATTAGTGGCCTCACGCAAGCTGCGGCACTATTTCCAAGGCCATCCCATCAAAGTCGTCTCAGCATACCCCTTGGAAAGGGTAGTTAGGAGCCCCAACTCAGCTGGAAGAGTCGCGGAATGGAATATTGAACTACAGGCATTTCGGCTAGAATTCAGTATGACCAGAGTTATCAAGGGAGCCGCACTTGCGGATTTCGTGGCAGAATGGGCAGAAGCACCGGGTCTCGAGGTAGGCGAGGACCGATCACTTTCCCCGGGAAGTGAGGCACCAGACGGCTGGGTCATGTACTTCGATGGGGAATTCTCCCAACACGGCGCGGGAGCTGGCGCAGTGCTTGTATCCCCCATTCAGGACAAACTCTACTACGCCATGCAACTCTGTTTCCAGCACGGGCAAAAGGTCTCCAACAACATAGCAAAGTACGAAGGCTTGACAGCAGGCTTGAAAGCCGCAATCGCCTTAGGGGTAAAGCGCCTCATCATCAAGGGCGATTCGCAGCTCCTCGTCAACTTCTCCAACAAGATATACGAACCAAAGGATGAGCACATGGAAGCCTACCCTGCTGAGGTTCGCAAGATGGAGAAGCAGTTCTGGGGGCTGGAGTTGCAGCATGTGCCTCGCGGCACCAATCAATAGGCTGATGACATTGCCAAGAGGGCATACAGGCGGCTGCCTCAGGAGCCTGGCGTCTTCGAGGAGCGGCTCTTCAAACCCTCGACGACACCGTCACTATCGAGCATGACGCAACCAAGGGAGGAGCTCCCTCAGCCGCCTACCTCGGGAGCTCCGGCCTGCGGCCCGGCTTCAGGGGCACGCCTGCTCCTGGCGTTAGAGCCTCAGGAAGGGTGTTGGATCGCAGAGCTCAAGAACTACTTAATGCAAGGGACCTTGCCGGAGAGCAAGGAGGAGGCAGAGCGTGTAGCGCGGCAGGCCACGGCTTACTGCATCAAGGATGGGGAGCTCTACCGGAAGCGACCAAATGACGTGTCCCCATGTTGCATCTCTAGAGAGCAAGGGAAGGAGCTACTGGCGGACATACACGGTGGAGACTCTGGGCACCACTCATCATCGCGAACCCTCGTCGGCAAGGCGTTCCGCAGTGGGTTCTACTAGCCCACAGCACTCAGCGATGCCGTTGTGCTGGTGAAGGCTTGCAAGGCCTGCCAGTTCCATGCTAGGCAGATCCATCAGCCGGCAGGGGGTCTAGAGATTATACCCCTCGTGTCCGTTTGCAGTGGGGGCTAGACATTCTGGGCCCGTTCCCTCGGGCGCTAGGGGGCCATCGCTACCTCTACGTCGCTGTGGACAAGTTCACCAAGTGGGCTGAGGTTGAAGCTGTCCACACCATCCCAGCAGGCTCCACAGTCAAGTTCGTCAAGGGTCTCGTGAGTCGGTTTGGGGTGCCTAACCGCATCATCACCGACAACGGTTCGCAATTCACCAGTAATCTCTTCAAAACGTATTGTGCTAACCTTGGAACGCAGATATGCTACGCCTCGGTGGCGCACCCCCGGAGCAACGGCCAGGCCGAGTGAGCCAACGCGGAGGTCCTGAGGGGCCTCAAAGCCAGGACCTTCAAGAAGAAGCTGGAGGCTTGCGGCAGGGGCTGGTACAACGAGCTCCAGTCTGTGCTGTGGTCTATCCGCACAACCACGGCCACCGCTGGAGGAGCTGCTGCCTGAGAAGGAGTCAACAAGCTTGGCGAGCCCCAAGCGCCGCCGCCTACACACCTGCCGCCGTCTTCATCCTGGTCAGCACCGGGGCTGGGCAGGCGGCCGCGGTCATCATCTTCGGGGCAGCACCCAGCGCGGCGACCGTCTTCCCCGAACACCCTTACGTAGAGGGTGGCGTCGCCATCGAATTTGAAGTGTAGGGTGCACCTCCGGCTCAAGCCGCGTGCACGGGCAAACGTTTGCTAGCCGCGAGTCAGGACCGCATCCTCAGAAGCGGAGACCTCCAGCGAAGCCCACGAGGCCCTGCTGCAGCAACCATCTGCCTGAAGCCAGAGGCCGCCCCGAGCGCCGGCCGGCAGCTCACCCACGAAGAAACGGGGGAGCTAGAGCCAGGTGCTGGTCGGGTCCGCCAACCACACGACGAACTCTGGCAGCACCTCCGCCGAGCGAAAGCGCGGCCTGGGGGGCCTCGCGGCCACAACGTGCCTCCCATCAGCAACCGGGCGCTCACCACCGCGTAGGGAACCGCCTCCATGGCCACGGGAAGCCACTACGGGGATCGCGGGGTGCTTGCGAGGCGGCCCCGGCCTCGCTTGGTCGGTGGGGAGTCTGGCCCTGCCGGACGAGCTTTTCCTTTCTCAGCGGCCGAGAATCTCTTCGGCGGAGCCATAGGAATGGCAGGGAGCCAAGAAGAAGAAAAGGAGTAGCAGGAAGGGATACGCTAACGAGGATCGCACAGTCCCGTACTTATAGCTGGAGAAGGCCAACCGCCGACCACCATGATCGCAGGTAATCATGACCCATTTCTCTGCATGCAGGGACTTGCCAAGTCGTGTGGTTGCCGAGGCGTCGTGGGGAAGCACATACGCCCACGACCAATCTATCGCCATGCGGCGCCCAAGGCCGCAGGCTATTGGGGCCCGCGGCGCTTCGCGCTTGCCCCTTTGCTTCTCTGCTAGGCCCAGCCCGGGCGTGCCTCGGGCCCATGGGCTACTGTCGGCGTTCTGGGAAGGGGGGTCCCCAGACTTGCCTGCCTGCGGCCTGCAGCGTGGCTCGAGTGGGGGCCCAATGCGGCCTAGCTTCATCAGCTCAAACTCAAGAACCTCGGGAGGGGCCAAGCCATGCGGGGCGGACGACAGGAAGCTTCCTCCGGAGCAGCCTCATCAGGCTGGCTTGCGAGGAGGCGGAGAGATCAAGGCAGGGGCACCTCGCGAGGAGCCCGTGACGCAAGCCATGACGATCGAGATCAGGCGGGCGCCAGGCGGGCACTGGCCTGTGCATTGTCCTTGCTTCCCCTTCGGTGCAAAGGGAACAAGCACAGTCCAAGGCATCGGGTAAAGGTTACCATTCCGGTGCAACGAGACCAAGACTAGCAGAGCGGCAGGACGAAGGTCATCGTGGAGCCCAAGACAGCGTCATTACCAGTGCTTTTGGCAGCCGAAGACCACCTTTGGTCAGGATAACTTGTACTAGATGTTCCCCTTCAAAATGGCCAATTATTGTTGCCCTTCCCGCTCACATTTTGGGAAGAGGACCTGGGCCTCTATAAGTAGGACTAGCCACCATAGAGGGGAGGGGACCCGGACCAAGTAGAACATACCACTCCAGCTCAAGAACGCCTCTCACGAGGCCGTTCTTCCCCTTGTATTGTTCATCATCAGCCCCCGAGGCAATCCACCACACCACACACTGGAGTAGGGTATTACACCACATCGGTGGCCCGAACCAGTATAAACCTCGTGTCCTCTGTGTGTTCTTCTTTCCAGCCTAGATTTCTTGCAAGCCATAGAAGCGCGAGTCGGTAGTGGAAAGATCTCCGTGCGCACCCCAGATTGCGAACCTTAAGGGTCTGTCAGAACCCGAAATCCGACAGCAACGACCTCTACTACCACAGGGTCCTGTTCATCCAACCCCCCACCGGGAACTGTTCGTCCAAAACCCCCAACAACGCTCACTGTTCATCCAGAGGCAGCATCGATCGACTTCAGTTAGCAACAGTAGCGAAGGAATCACTCGGGTTCAGTTAACAGCAAGGGATCGATCGATCGCTTGGGTTTAGTAACGCGGAGCCTGCAGTGCAATCGCTCGGGTTCAATTAGAGCCCAACACCTCGCTTGGTTTCAGTTAGAGCCCAGTGCCTCGCACACACACGCGTACGTACGAGAGAAACACACATCGCTCGGCCCCCGACCACCCACCATAACCGGGAACTCCCGATATTTTCCTCACCCTCGCTTCTACCACGGTTTTTTTCCATCATGGACGGCCCAAAGAATGTCATGCAACTGCGTCTCCAGCCCGCCCAGGACGAAAAGCCCATTTTTTGTCATGATTTTTTGTGATAGAAGTAGGACCCCACCACATCTATGATGATACCGGATTTTTTCACAATTATCGTCATAGGAGTGTCATAAGTATGACAGAAAAAAATCATTCGTCCCAAAATGTCAGGGATGTGTCTTTTTTTGTAGTGGAAGCGATAATGAATCAGCCTTGTCCGAGGCACGGTTCAAGCGACAAGCCGGCCACTCATTTGTGGCAGGATTGCTGTATCATGAAGGATTTCAAAGCTTCCCATCTCTTTTAGAACAACCATGGCCCAAATGGAGGCTCAGGATCCAGCTCTCACGGTTCGGGTGATGGCGGTGGCGGCACTAACACCGGTTTCCAAGGCCAAGGCAATGGTGGTTATAGTTAACAGTCTGGTCAGGGGAATCAGCAGCAGCAGTCTGGTTATCAAAGTAACCCGAAGCAGTTGAATAGTGGGCAGTACCACGTTTTCACCACATGTTTATGAAAGCGGGATAAAAAGCTTCACAAAAGGGTAGTGAATGCAGTTGAGCTGGTGATTCTTTGTTACTTACGGTTGTCCAAACACCCTATTCTATGGAGTAGTGAGGATCACTCGCCCCAGGTTGATAATTTGGGTCATTTGGCTTTGGTGGTGGCACCTCAGGTTGGAGGTTACAAATTCAGTGAAGTGCTCATGGATGGAGGCAGCAGCATCAATATCCTTTATAATGATACTTTCCGTCGCATGGGGGTGACTGATAAGAATCTTAAGCCGTCGAACACTGTTTTTCACAGCGTGGTGCCTGGTAAGTTGGCGTATCCGGTGGGAAAAATATCTTTGGAGGTTGCTTTTTGTGATGATTATGACTCCAGATCCGAGGCGTTGACTTTTGAAGTAGTTAAAATCTAGAGTCCGTATCATGCTCTGTTTGGGCAGCCGGCTTATGCTAAGTTCATGGCAAGGCCTTGTTATGTTTATTTGTAGCTTAAGATGTTGGGTCATAAGGGTACCATCACAGTACATGGAAGCCAGAAGATAGCCTTGGAATGTGAAGAAGGCAATGCTGCTTACTCTGAGTCTGTCTGTGCAACACAGGAATTGAAATTTTACAAGGATAATGTTGACCCAGCAGATATGACATCTTTGAGGAAGCCAACCACAGAGCATGACCCCCTATTGAAATTTAAGTCGGCAGATGACACTAAGATAGTTGATTTTGTTCCCGGCGATTCATCCAAGCAGTTCAACATCAGTGCTAATCTGGATCCAAAATAGGAAACCGCGCTCATTGAGTTCATCCATGAGAACCGGGACATCTTTGCATGGTAGCCTTCAGACATGCCAGGTGTACCGAGGGAACTTGCTGAGCACACTCTCAATATTGATCCAAAGTTTAAACCAGTCAAGCAATTCCTTTGCTGTTTCAATGAGGAAAGGCGCAAGGCCATTGGTGAGGAAGTGGCCCGACTCTTGGTGGCTGGGTTTATTGTTGAAGTTTTTCATCCTGAGTGGTTGGCCAACCCAGTGTTGGTGCTTAAGAAGAATGGTACCTGGCGTATGTCCGGCTGATCCCTTTGCTCTTCCCTGTATTGATCAGATTATTGATGCTACGGCGGGTTGTGAGCGTTTGATCTTTTTTGATGCTTATTTTGGTTATCATCAGATCAAAATGGCAGTTAAGGACCAGGAGAAGACATCCTTTATCAGTCCCTTTGGAGCCTTCGGTTATGTATCTATGCCTTTTGGGCTTAAGAGTGCCCGGGCGACTTACCAGCGATGTGTGCAAAATTTCCTTCATAATCAAATTGGGCGTAATGTTCATGCTTATGTGGATGACATTATGGTAAAGTCCAGGAAGAAGGAAACCTTGATAGATTATCTGAAAGAGACGACAATCTCAGGGTCTACAAGATGATGCTTAACCCAGCAAAATGTGACTTTGGTGTGCCAGTAGGCAAGCTCTTGGGCTTTCTGGTTTCCGAATGGGGCATTGAAGCTAATCCAGAGAAGATAAAGCCTATCACTTCCCTGGCTAAGCCGGCATGTATCAATGATGTTCAGCGTCTGGCGGGTCGTATTGCAGCTCATAAGCCGGTTGGGTGAGAAGGCCATCCCCCTATACCAGATGATGAAGAAGACAGATCACTTTGTTTGGAGCGATGCTGCTGATCAGGCGTTTGAGGATTTGAAGAAACAATAGGTCGTGCCTGTTGGCGTCCTGGGAACGGGGGTCCCCAGACATGCGGGCCTGCGGCCCACGGTGTCGCTGGGCTGGCAGGTATGTACGGCTAATCTTCATCGACAAGGCATTCACGACCCTCGCGATGGGCCAGGCCTCGCGAGGCAGACGATGCAAGACTCCCTCAGGAGCGGCCTCGCCAGGCAGGCTCACGATGGACGGAGAGATCAAGTCAAGGAAAACCTTGCGAGGTCCTCGTGACGTGAGCCAAGATGATCGAGACCAGCTGGGCGCCAGCGCGCGCAGTGTCCTTGCTTCCTCTTTGGTGCCAAGGGGGCAAGCGCAGGTGCGGAGTACCGAGGCATCAAGCAAAGGTTTTCATATCGGTGCAACGAGACCAAGGCTAGCAGGACGGCAAGACGGAGGTCACCATGGAGCCCAAGACGGCGTCACCACCAGAGCCTTTTGTAGGCGAAGACCACTTTTGTCAGGATAAGTTGTACTAGCTGTCCCCTTTCTAATTGGCCATTGTTGGCTCCCTTCCCGCTCAATATTTGGGGAGAGGACCAGGGCCTATATAAGTAGAACTAGCCACCATAGTAGAGGCGACAAACAGATTGGGGACGGATCCTAGATCATCTCACCCACACAAGTTTGCCAAGCACAAGGACACCTCAACCTCAGAAGGCTGTTCTTCCCCTTGTACTGTTTATCATCGGCCCAAGAGGCAATCCACCACCACCGCACTGAAGTAGGGTATTACACCAAAACGGTGGCCCGAACCAGTATAAATCTTGTGTCTTTGTCTTGTGAGTTCGTCTAGTTGTCCGCGAGATCTTAGAGAGCTAAGGCGTGGATCGATAGGGAGAAAACCTTCACGCGCACCCTAGTGTACGAACCTTGAGGATTTTGCCGGAACCCGTGATCCGACATTTGGCGCGCCAGGTAGGGGTGCGCCGTAGCTTCTCTTCCATCGACATGTGCTCCGTCGCCACCGCGCTTCGCCCGCATGGCAGGCACCCTGCCGCCGACTCTGACGACCAGCGTTGATGACAGGGCCAGGGGGCTCCGAGCCCTGGCCCCCGTCCTGTGGCGGGTGCAGTGGCCGCCCAAGTTAAGGCCGGAGATGTCGCCGCGCTAGGATGGCGTGGCGGACCCGTCAGCTTTCCTGCTGGTGTACGAGGAGGCCGTCCTCGAAGATGGGGGTGATGACAAGGTCATGGCCAACTGGCTTCCCATGGCCCTCACCGGCGAGCCGCGCGCCTGACTGCTCAACCTTCCCGGATCCACGGTGACGTCTTGGGAGGAGCTCCGTGACCTCTTCACTGCGTGCTACGCGGCACCGGCGCACCATGCGGTCGCGACCCTGCTAGGCGAGCCTTCAGAGCGCCACATCAAGCCATTCTTCCGCCAGATTGGTGCCGCTTCCATGCGCTCGGGGGCTCCGCCGGGCTGGGCTGCGCCTAAGGCCGACCTCACCTTCAGCTCAGAAGACCACCCCGTCACCACCACTGGCTCGGTCATGCTTCCGATGCTCTGCATGCCCACCATCTGCAACATGGCCGTCACCAAGACCCTCATCGACGGCGGCGCTGGCCTCAACTTGCTCTCCATGGAGGCCTTCAACCTTCTTCATGTGCCGCTCGAGCGACTCGGCCTCAGCAAGCCTTTCTCAGGAGTTGGTGGCGGTGTTGCCCGCTCCCTGGGGCAGATCGCCTTCCCGTCACCTTCGGCACGCGCGACAACTACCGCACCGAGCTGGTCGACTTCGACGTCGCCCGCATCGGCCTCCCATACAACGCCATCCTCGGGTACCCAGCTCTGGCCCAGTTCATGGCGGCGACTCATCCAGCCTACAACCTCATGAAAATGCCCGGAAGCAAAGGTGTCCTCACCATCAAGGGGGACACCAAGGAGGCCGTGACGGTGCTCAAACTTGCCTTCAGGACCGCTGCGGCGGCGCAGCCCGTCGACACCGGTGCCCCCGAGGCCAAGGAGGCCGCACCAACCAAGAAGAAGCAACTGTTCACCCAAGACAAGGCAGAGACCAAGCAGGTGCCGGTCGAGGAGGAGGGCTCCTCAGGAGCCACCTTCACCATAGGTGCCGGCCTCGACCCCAGCAAAGAGGAAGCATTGGTGAAATTCTTGCGCGAACAAGGACATATTCGCATGGGAGCCCAATCAGCTGGTGGGGTTCCCAAGAGAGGTGATTCAGCACCACTTAAGGGTGTTCCCCAATGTGCGCCCTGTGAAGTAGCGAGCAAGGCGGCAGTCCACAGAGAAGCAGGCCCTCATCGTCCAAGAGACCCGCAAGTTGGAGGCGGTAGGTTCCATTCGTGAGGTTAGGTACCCCGAATGGCTGGCGAACCCAGTCGTGGTGCCGAAGAAAGGAGATAATGTGTGTCGACTTCACCAACCTCAACAAGGCGTTCCCTCAAGATCCATTCCCTCTCCCGCGCATCGACCAGATCGTCGACTCCACCGCTGAGTGTGACCTACTGTGCTTCCTGGATGTGTTCTCAGGGTATCACCAAATCAAGATGGCGGTGGAAGATGTAGAGAAGACAGCCTTCCTAACCCCGTGTTGGGTGTACTTATACACCTGTATGCCCTTCGGACTGCACAACGCGGGTGCGACCTTTCAGCGGCTGATGCACATCACTTTAGGGCGGCAGCTGAGGAGGAACATGGAGCCTACGTCGATGACATTTTGGTGAAGTCTCGGGAGGCGAGAACCTTGATCCAAGACCTGGAGGACACCTTAGAAAGCCTGCGCCAGGTGAACTTGTGGCTTAACCCGGAAAAGTGTGTGTTCGGTGTCCCTTCTAGCAAGCTGTTGGGATTCCTCGTGTCACACAGAGGGATCGAGGTGAACCCGGAGAAGATCAAGGGCATTGAGGGCATGAGCCCGCCGCAGACCCTCAAGGAAATGGAGAAGCTGGCTGGTCGGGTGACTGCATTGGGGCACTTCATCTCCAAGATGGGAGAGTGCGCCTTACCCTTTTTCAAGCTGATGAAGAAGAAGGGCCCGTTCGAGTGGACTCCGGAGGCCGACCGAGCCTTCCAAGAGCTCAAGAGATACCTGACCATCCCACCGGCGTTGGTGGCTCCATGGCCTCTCGAGCCTCTAGTACTTTATCTTGCCGCCACCCCATACTCCGCCAGTGCTGTGGTAGTGGCGGTTCGGGAGGAGCACTAGGCCAAGAGTGCGCCGCGCCAAGCTACGTCTCCAGCCGAGATGACGCAAGATCAGGAAGGCGCAGCAAGGGCCATAGTGGAAGCAACAGAAGACCAAGCTCGGCAGGATGACACCGTAGAGATTCCTGCAAGCGACTAGGTGCTAGGGGTCCCACCACCTCAGGAGGCACCCTAGCTTGCACAAGACGCGAGCCTCACCAATACGTCGGTCCTCGTCGAGCACCTGGTGTACTTCGTTAGCACGGTGTTGCGGGATGCGAGGGCACGCTATCCCATGCCTCAGACTCTCCTGCTCGCGCTCCTGGTGGCCTCGCGCAAGTTGCGTCACTATTTCCAGGGCCACCCCATCAAAGCCGTCTCAGCCTACTCGTTGGAGAGGGTGCTCAGGAGCCCCAACTCCGTCGGAAGGGTCACCGAGTGGAACATCGAGCTGCAGGCATTCTAGTTGGAGTTCAGCACCACCAGGGTCATTAAGGGAGCCGTACTCGCTGACTTCGTGGTGGAATGGACGGATGCCCCGGCACTGGAAGTAGGCGAGGACCGATCCACCTCGCCAGGAAGTGAGGCGCCCGACGAATGGGTCATGTATTTCGATGGTGCCTTCGCGCACCAGGGCGCAGGGGCTGGAGCAGTACTCATCTCGCCCACACAGGACAAGCTCTACTACGTCGTGCAGCTCTGCTTTCAACAGGGCGAGAAGGTCTCCAACAATATTGCAGAATACGAAGGCCTCATAGGTGGCCTGAAGGCCACGGCAGCTCTAGCGGTGAAGCGCCTCACCGTTAGGGGCGACTCACAGCTCCTCGTCAACTTCTCCAATAGTGTACGAGCCAAAGGATGAGCAAATGGAGGCATACCTCGCAGAAGTACGTAAGATGGAAAATCAGTTCCTAGGCCTGGAGGTGCAGCATGTGCCCCCTGGCACCAACAAGGAAGCTGACGACATCGCCAGGAGGGCATCCAAACGGCAGCCCCAAGAGCCTGGTGTCTTCGAGGAGTGGCTCTTCAAGCCGTCAGCGACGCCACCACTTTCAAGGATGGAATGGCCTCGGGAGGAGCTCCCACAACCGGCTGCCACGGGAGCCCCATCTTGTGGCCCAACCTCAGGAGCTCACTTGCTCTTGGCGCTCGAGCCTCAAGAGGGATGTTGGACCAAGGAATTCAAGGAATATCTGTTTTGGTGCGTTGCATTTCTAGGGACCAGGGGAAGGAGTTGCTGATTGACATACACGGCGGGGACTGCGGACACCACTCGCCGTCACGGACTCTCGTCAGCAAGGTGTTCCGCACTGGATTCTACTGGCCCACGGCGCTTGTCGGTGTCAAAACCGGCGGATCTCGGGTAGGGGGTCCCGAACTATGCGTCTAAGGCGGATGGTAACAGGAGGCAGGGGACATGATGTTTTACCCAGGTTCGGGCCCTCTTGATGGAGGTAAAACCCTACGTCCTGCTTGATTATTCTTGATAATATGAGTAGTACAAGAGTTGATCTACCACGAGATCAGAGAGGCCAAACCTTAGAAGCTAGCCTATGGTATGATTGTATGTTGTCCTATGGACTAAAACCCTCCAGTTTATATAGACACCGGAGGAGGCTAGGGTTACACCAGGTCGGTTACAAAGGAGGAGATATGCATATCCGTATTGCCTAGCTTGCCTTCCACGCCAACTAGAGTCCCATCCGGACACGGGACGAAGTCTTCAATCTCGTATCTTCATAGTCCAACAGTCCGGCCAAAGGATATAGTCCGGCTATCCGGAGACCCCCTAATCTAGGACTCCCTCAGTAGCCCCTGAACCAAGCTTCAATGACGATGAGTCCGGCGCGCTGTGTTGTCTTCGGCATTGCAAGGCTGGTCCCTCCGAATACACCACGGAAGAGTTTGAATACAAGGATAGTGTCCGACCCTACAAAATAAATTCCACATACCACCGTAGAGAGAATAATATTTCCACAAATCTAATCTGCTGACATGTTTTGGTAGCATGACATCACGCCACGGCCCGGTAATTATTTGAACCGTTTTTCTTTAACCAGCCCCGCACATAATGTGAGGCGGTTTCTTGACACATCTCGTCAAAGCAGAGATCGTGTTCCCCTTATCACGGGATTCTCATCAATACAAACATGGGTAACCCAACCGGGCCTGTTGGTATGACTCCTAGATCTTAGGTAAGTCTCAAACGGCCACGAGGAGGACGCCTGATATTCATCCCCTTTATAAAGGGACATGGCTTTTTCTTTTTCCCTCCCGCGCTTAATTGAATCCTTCCCCCGCCTCTAGTTCTAACACCAAAGCCCAGGTCAGGCGCTTCGGACATCGAATCATGTCCGGATCCAACCCTCAAGGCCGGTGGATGCCTTCCTCCATCACGGAGGAGGACATCAAGAAGTTGAGGGAGGCCAGATATCTGACCGCCGAAATTTTGCATAGGCTGCCCGCCCAAGGGCAGGTCGTCCCTACTCCCGAACCCAACGAAAGCATTCTGTTCATTTCCCACTTCTTCCGAGGACTAGGCCTTGCTCTGGATCCCTTTGTTAGGGGTCATGTTCTATTACAGGCTGGATTTTCACGAACTGGCACCAGATTCCCTTCTTCACATCTCGTCATTTATTGTCGTTTGTGAGGCCTTCCTCTGGATTACCCCTCACTTCGGCCTATGGCTCAAGACCTTCGATGTGAAGCCGAAGATAGTCGAGGGGCAGTACGCAGCATGCAGAGGTGCTCTAATAAGAAAAATTGCTGACGCTCCATGGCCAAAGGGTTCCTTTCCAAAGGTGTCCGGATTGTGGCACCGGGAGTGGTTTTACGTCACAGCTCCCCGAAGTGCCAAGTGGGTAGCTGCCCCCACCTTTTGCTCGGGCCCTCCACCACAACTGATGTCATGGATCAGCAGGGGGCTGAGCTGGAGTCCAGCCAAGGACGTGCCAATACTGCCGAGACGTATCCGAGATCTCTTCGAGGGAGATTTCAGTCTGGTTATGGTAATGCAAGTTATGCTTGTTCGTCGAGTCCAGCCTTGCAAACGTCGAGGGAGAATTCAACCCAGAAGGACCGCATACTATTCGGAATTTCCTCGGCATGACGCACGAGGAGATGTACAAATTGTTCTTCGAACCCCAAATAGAGTGTCCGGACACTATCGAGGACGTGGGCCTGAGCTGCAACCGCCCCACTGCCCAAGTAAGTAATCCCATGGCCGAACACACTGTCCTTTTATGACATCATTCTGAAGAATCGCTCTTTGACTAGGACTAGATAACAAAGGCAAACATGATCCGGTGGTCGGCTCCCCTTCCTGAAGGCTTGGACAATCCGGTGCTGGAAAAGATGCTCGAGCCAGCACCTTGTCTAGTGCCCTCAAAGGAAGATGAAGGGGGGAATAAAGAGGGCGAAAGCGGTCCTCCATCGCTACCTATTCCAATCGGGGGAAGGAGCGCCTCCGCGAGGGAAGATAACCAAGGGGAAGAATCTGACATTCTCTCTCCCCGGGGAAGGAAGAGGACTACCTCTGAAGATCCGGAAACTAAGGTTTCCAAACGGGAGAAGAAATCTCCGCCATACGGTCCTGCCTCAGAGGGTATTCTTGCTGCACAATGTCCGCGCGGGGATCAGCCCTCTACCGAGCTGTAAGTAATCAAAAAGTACTTAATAGTGAAGTTATCCTACCTTACTTCTGAAGACAATAACCGATGCTTGTAAATTGTATTCCGGATCGCAGCCCTTCTCGACAGAGTTCATCTTCGGGGGATCTTCTTCCGGAGATGATGGAGTGCGAAACGCCTCCCCCGGACTCCCCAGCTCAAGAAGAGTATCTTCGGATCCAATATCGCCAGAGGATAACCCTTTGGCTGCCCGACATCCCCAGTATCCGGCTCCCGAGGAGAGCGACAGCAAGGGTCCGTACTGTGTGCGGTCGGACGCGCTGAAGGATCTTCTGGGGAAAGCTATCGTCTCGAAAGCGCATCGTACGCTAATGGGTACGGTAATTGAAAGGATTTCGTCCGCCGAGAGCGGTTTGCATGAAGCTTTTATAAGTCTACTGAAAGGCTTTGAGGTACGTAAATAATATATACCTTTAATAGTACCGCATACGTTAGGTATGCCCATGCAGATAGTAGCCCCTGAGACTCTGGTTGTCATCGAGAACGGCGGCAAACAGAGGATCATAGTCCCAGGTAATGACCAGACCGCCTTTATGTGTTGGTGGTTGAAGCTCTGGTGGCTAGCTGGACTGATGGGTTTGCCAAACAAAAGCGGCAACTAGATGCGGCAGATGCCGACATCATGCTTGTCAACAAGCGGCTTGACGAGGCCCGGGGTAGGTTATTTTTCAGGTGATAGTCACGTAATAAGAGCAGCATGATACCAGTATCTTTAATATGTTGTGACTGCAGATGGAGCTTCCACCGTGGAGACCCTTCGGGCGGAGCTTGCTCGAGCCAAGGAGCAAGCAAGGAGTAGCAATGCGGCCGCTGTGAAGGCGGTCAGAGAGTTAAGGGCCAAACAGGCCGCGCATTGCGAGAGCAAGGAAAAAATAGCCAAGATGGTTGTAGAGTTAAAAGTTGCTACTAACCGTTACCAGCTTCTTAAAGAAGAAAACCGGGCGAAGGCGACGGACCTGGAAAAGGCCCGGGTGGCTGCCATGGAAGCCCGCTCCCAAATTAGAGCGATGAAGGAGGAGCTGCATCAAGCTGCAGATATTGTATCCGGGAAGCCCTTCTTGTTGTGGACTAAGTTCGGGGATCCGAAGTATGCACCTCTGGACCGGCTATGGAGTTCTGCGGACGCCTACGTGGATTTGGCTGCAAGTGCGGCTGATGCAGTTGAATACTTCAAGGATCAGAAAGATCATGAAGTGGAAAAACTATTTTGGTCACAGTTTCATGCTCCAGCCCGTCCGCTGATGTTGAATGAGCAAATGGCCGAGTGGGCCGAGCTCCATAGATTATCCAGACTTGCCATGAGGTCCATTGTGGATCATCTGTGGCCGAGAGGGCCAAGGCCGAATAGCTACTTTAGCTTAGTTCAACAATTCCTTGGTGTTGTGCCACACATCGATGCTGTAAAGAGATCGGCGTGCATAGAAGGCTCGCGGATGGCCCTTGCCCGTGTCAAAACATACTGGGTGGAGATGGATGCCACCGCTGTTGTGGCACAGGGTTCGGCCATAAGCCGAGTGGTTGCCGAGCACTACTTTAAAGAAGTTCTTGAAGGTGCTCGTACGATAGAGGCTCAGTGCTCGAAGAATATTATGTTTGAGTGAGATGTATTCCCATTGTAAAAACAATGTTTTATTGAGTTTGTCAAGGCTGCATTTATACTTTTGCCCGAAAGTACTATGATGCCTCCTGTGCGGCCGTTTATGTATATATGTATATAACCTGAAAGATGGCAGTCGTCGGCTATCGGATTTCGGGTTCTAGCAGACCCTTAAGGTTCAAACACTGGGGTGCGCGCGGAGATTACGCCTTCTACCTCTCCGTCTCGCAAGGATCTAGACTACTGAAAGAACTGCACAAGAGACACAAGGTTTATACTGGTTTGGGCCACCGTTGTGGTGTAATACCCTACTCCAGTGTGTGGTGGGTGGATTGCCTCTTGGGGCTGATGATGATGAGCAGTACAAGGAAGAACAGCCTCGCGAGGGTTTGTTCTTGGATGGGGCGATGAACTGCTGGGAGGAGTTCAGCCACCTTTCTCTTTCTCTCTCTCTCACTCACTGCCTTACTCCTACCCGCCGGCCCCCTTGCTATGTGGGCAGCTGGTCCTATTTATAGAGGCCATGGTCCTCTTCCCAAATATCGAGCGGGAAGGGAGCCAACAATGGCGGGCTAATTTGAACGGGGACATCAAGTATCAACTATCCTGACAAAAGCAGTCTTCGCCTACACAAAGCTCTGGTGATGACGCCGTCTTGGGCTCCACGGTGACCTCCGTCTCGTAGTCCTCCTGGTCCTGGCCTCGTTGCACCGAAATGGCAACCTTTGCCTGATGCCTCGGTACTCTGCGGCTGCGCTTGCTCCCTTTGCACCAAAGAGGAAACGAGGACGCTACGCGGGCTGGCACCCGTCTGGCGCCCCGAGTCGTCATGGCTTGCATCATAGGCACCTCGCGAGGTACCCCGCCTTGATTTCTCCGCCTCCTCGTGAGCCAGCCTGATGAGGCCGTGCCTGAGGAAGCTCCACGCCATCCGCCCCGCGAGGCTTGGCCCGTCGCGAGGGTCTTGAGTCTTGTGTTGATGAAGATGGGCCGTGTTGGGCCCCCTTTGAGGCACGCCGCAGGCCGCAGGCAGGCAAGTCTGGGGACCCCCGTTCCCAGAATGGCGACAGTGGCCCCCGGGCCCAAGGCGCACCCGGGCTTGGCCATGCAGGGAGGCGGAAGGGCAAGTGCGAAGCGCCGCGGGCCCTAACAGCCTACGGCCTTGGGCGCCGCGTGGCGGTTGATTGGACGTGGGCGTCTCCACTTCCCCATGGCGCCTCGGCAACTGCACGGATTGGACAAGTCCCTGCATGCAAACCGGGTCACAATTACCTGCGATCGTGGGGGCCATTGGTTGGCCATCGCCAGCCATAAGTACGGGCCGGCGCGCACCCTTCAAGTTCATCCTCCTTGCTTCTCCTTTTTCTTCATGGCCCCGTCGAGGAGGTTCTCGGCCGCTGAGAAGGGGAAGGCTTGCCGGGTTGAGCCCGCCTCTCCCCCACCCAAGCGCGGCTGAGGGCGCCCTCGCAAGCATCCTGTGGCCACCACGGTGGCTCCCCGCGGCCATGGAGGCGATCTTCAGCATGGCGATGGGTGGATTGCTGCAGCCGGGGGGGCGCTCCGGCTGCGCGTCCCCCGAGGCCGCGCGTTCGTGCTGCTGAAGCGCTGCCAGAGTTCGTCGTGTGGTCGGCGGAGCCGACTAACACCCGGCTCCCGCTTCCTCGCTTTCTCCTCGGCGAACTCCCGGGCGGCCTCTGGCTCCAGGCCGACGGCTACTGCAGCCGGGCCTCATGGGTCTCCCTGGAGGTCTCCGCGGCCGGGAGCCTATCCCTGGCCCGAGGTTGGCAGACGTTTGCCCGTGCGCGTGGCCTGAGCCGTCCGTGCACCCTACACTTCAAGTTCGACGGCGACGCCACCCTCTTCGTCAGGGCGTTTGGGGAAGATGGTCGCCGTGCAGGGTGTTGCCCCGAGGGTGACGACCGCGGCTGGGAACCCAGCTCCGGTGATGATGGAGGGAGCAGCGCTCGTGCGGCTGGCGGCGTTCGGGGTTCCTCAAGCTTCTCCGGTCCTTCTTCAGGTGGCGACTCCTCTAGCGGTGGCCGCGATCGGCCTCCACACCGTCGTGTCTGCTTGGGGGGCGGCAACGTGTCCGCATGCCGCTGCGCCCTGGTGAAGCGCGAGAGGGAGTCCGCCTGAGCTCCGGAGGCAGCTCGGGCCTTCCCAGCGGGCCGGTGTGAGGCGAGCCGCCCCGGATTTGTCCTTCCTTTTCCCTTTTTCCTACGTAACAAAGACAATAGTGTGGAGCCCCGCAGGGGCGTGTTTGGGTTATCGCAGTTAATCATTGTTTTGCTTTCGTTACCGTTCCTTCCGGCTATGTGCCCGAGCGGGGATAGTTCCCGACACTGGCCGCGAGGGGGGTGACCGACCCAGGCCCTTTGTTTGTGTCGCGGTGCCCGTGGGGCACGGACTGGAGGGTTGCTCCTGTAGGGGGCCCAGGTCGCGAACTCTTTGAATGACTAGGATAGGAACGCTCGAGAGGGCGCTCAACTGCCCCCCTCGCGAGGCCTTGTACAAAAGAAATCGAGGTAGGAGAGTGAAAAGCCAAAGAATCGCAAGCCAAAGATGGCAACAACTTCAATAAAACTTCAAAATGCGAACAAACAAGCCAACAGCGGAAAGCAAATGAAAAAGTCGCGTCCGGCACCTAATCTAGTCTTCGACGTCTTCTCACCAGCGCGGAGCTAAGTGCTGCCACTGGGCGTGGGAGGGAGCCCAGGGCCTGAGGCCGGCGCTCCTAAGACTCCGGGGCGTGTACAACCCCACTCATTATTACGTGAGAGTGTCACAGGCGACGAGATTCACAGGCGTTGGCCTTCTTCACATGCTCCGGGCCTTTCTTCTTAGGGGAAACGGGCTTCACAGGCATTCGCCTTCTTCACAGGCTCCGGGCCTTTTCCAAAAAGGATGATCTTCACAGGCGTTCGCCTTCTTCACAGGCTCTGGGCCTTTTCCAAAACGCGATAGCTTCATAGGCACTCGCCTTGCTTCATAGGCTCTGGGCCTTTTTCCAAAACGCGATAGCTTCACAGGCACTCGCCTTGCTTCACAGGCTCTGGGCCTTTTCCAAAACGCGATAGCTTCACAGGCACTCGCCTTACTTCACAGGCTCTGGGCCTTTTCCAAAACGCGATAGCTTCACAGGCACTCGCCTTGCTTCACAGGCTTTGGGCCTTTTCAAGGGTAGAACCTCCGGAGGTGCTGGATATTCCATGCATTCTAGACTGGCACTCCCTCCTGAGTCTCCAAGCGCGCGGAGCCGGGCCTGGAAACATGAACAACCTTGAACGGGCCCTCCCACATGGGAGAGAGCTTGTGCAGTCCCTCCGTGGAGAGAACCCGCCTGAGCACGAGGTCTCCTACCTCGAGAGTCGTGTGATGGATGTTGTGGCAGTGATATCGCCGCAGCACTTGCTGGTACCTCGCCGCTCGCAGTGCAGCTTCTCGGCGATGTTCCTCCCACAACACGAGGTCCATCCCCCGCATGGCGTCCTGCTGCGCCTCGTCGAACGCCAGGACCCCCGCGGAGCGACATCTGACCTCGTGAGGGAGGACCGCTTCCGCTCCGTAGACCAGGAAGAACGGGGTCTCTCCGGTCGGTTTGGTCGCGGGGGTGCGGATGGACCACAGCACGGACTAAAGCTCGTCGTACCAACCTCTGCCACAGGCCTCCAGCTTCTTCTTGAACGTCCTGGTCTTGAGGCCCCTCAGGACCTCCGCGTTGGCTCGCTCGGCCTGGCCGTTGCTTCGGGGGTGCGCCACGGAGGCGTAGCATATCTGCGTTCCAAGGTTAGCACAGTATGTTTTGAAGAGGTTACTGGTGAACTGCGAACCGTTGTCCGTGATGCGATTCGGCACCCCAAACCGGCTCACGATGCCCTTGATGAACTTGATCGCGGATCCCGTGGGAATGGTGCGGACAACCTCTACTTCAGCCCACTTGGTGAATTTGTCCACAACAACGTAGAGGTAGCGGTAGCCCCCTGGCGCCCGAGGAAACAGGACCAAGATGTCCAGCCCCCAGACTGCGAATGCCCATGAAAGGGGGATAGTCTGCAAGCCTCCTGCTGGCTGGTGGATCTTCTTGGCGTGGAACTGGCAGGCTTCACAAGCTTTCACTAGTTCCACGGCGTCGTTGAGCGTGGTGGGCCAATAAAACCCACTACTGAACGCCTTGCCGACGAGGGTCCGTGATGATGAATGATGTCCGCAGTCCCCGCCATGTATATCTTCCAGTAGTTCCTTCCCTTGCTCCCTGGAGATGCAGTGCAGGGATACACCGTTTGGTCGCTTCCGGTAGAGCTCTCCGTCTTTGATGCAGTATGTCTGGCCTGGCGTGCCACTCGCTCCGCTTCCTCCTCATTCTCCGGCAAGGTCCCTTGCGCTAAGTAGCTCCGGAGCTCCGTGATCCAACATCCCTCCTGAGGCTCCATTGTCAGGAGCAGGCGCGCTCCTGAGGTCGAGCCACAGGTCGGAGCCCCCGAGGCAGGTGGTTGGGGGAGCTCCTCCCAGGGCTGAGCCGTGTTTGATAATGACGGCAGAGCTGAGGGCTTGAAGAGCCACTCCTCGAAAACGCCAGGCTCCTGGGGTAACCGTCTAGACGCATGTTTGGCGATGTCGTCGGCCTCCTGATTGGTGCCACGGGGCACATGCTGCAACTCCAACCCCCAGAATTGCTTCTCCATCCTGCGGACTTCCGCAAGATAGGCTTCCATGTGCTCATCCTTCGGCTCGTACACCTTGTTGGAGAAATTGACAAGGAGCTGCGAATTGCCCTTGATGGTGAGGCATTTCACTCCCAGGGCGGCCGTGGCCTTCAAGCCCGCTATTAAACCTTCATACTCCGCTATGTTGTTGGAGACCTTTTCGCCTTGCTGGAAGCAGAGCTGCACGGCATAATAGAGCTTGTCCTGTGTGGGCGATATAAGCACCGCCCCAGCTCCAGTGCCATGCCTGGAGAACGCCCCATCAAAGTACATGACCCAGCCCTCTGGCGCCTCGCTTACCGGGGATAGGGACCGATCCTCATCGGCCTTGAGGCCTGGCGCCTCCGTCCACTCTGCCACAAAATCCGCCAACGCTGCTCCCTTGATGACCCCGATCGTGCTGAATTTGAGCTGAAATGCTTGCAGTTCTATGTTCCACTTAGCAACCCTTCCAGCTGAATTAGGGCTCCTGAGCACTCTCTCCAGGGGGTATGACGAGACGACCTTGATGGTGTGACCCCGAAAATAGTGCCGCAGCTTGCGCGAAGGCACCAGTAGCGCGAGGAGGAGTTTCTGAGGCATGGGGTACCGTGCTCTTGCATCCCGCAGCACTGTGTTGACGAAGTACACTGGGTGCTCAACGAGGTGGAGTGCGTCAGTGCTGGTGGCTCCTTCCGGAGACCGTGGCGCGTCTTGAGGCAACGAGACCTCCTGAGACTGGCCATCTGGAAGGGGGGCCTCTTCCGCCTCTGGCGCGCCCCTCTGCGGCGGCTGATCCTCCTCAGCCGGGGTGGCGGTTTCTGTAGGCCTTCCTTGTCCCTATTCTGCCTTGCCCGGGCTGCTGCCATGGTTTTGATTCGGTGCTCCTCTCTGACTGCCACCAAGGCTGCGCTGGCGGAGTAGGGAGTGGCGGCGAGGTAAAGCACCAGGGGCTCCTGAGGGCGCGGAGCCACCATGACCGGTGGGCTGGTCAGGTATCTCTTGAGATCCTGGAACGCCTTGTCGGCCTCTTCAGTCCACTCGAAGGGCCCCTTCTTCTTCATTAGCTGGAAGAAGGGCAAGGCTCGTTCTCCCAGCTTGGAGATGAAGCGCCCTAGTGCGGTCACGCGCCCCGTGAGGTTCTGCATTTCTCTGAGGGTCTTTGGCGGGCTCATGTCTTCCACTGCCTTGACCTTCTCTGGGTTAGCCTCGATGCCTCGGTGGGACACGAGGAAACCCAAGAGCTTGCCCGAGGGGACTCCGAACACACACTTCTCTGGGTTGAGCCATAGGTTCACTGCGTTGAGGCTCGCGAAGGTTTCCTCCAAGTCCTGTATCAAGGTCCCGGCCTCCCGAGACTTTACCACAATGTCATCGACGTAAGCTTCAACATTCTTCCCGAACTGCGGGCCCAAGGTGATGTGCATCAGCCGCTGAAAGGTCGCCCCTGTGTTACGCAGCTCGAATGGCATGCGCGTGTAGCAGTATACCCCACATGGGGTCAGGAAGGCCGTCTTCTCGACGTCTTCTACCGCCATCTTGATCTGGTGATACCCAGAGAAGGCATCCAGGAAGCATAGCAGGTCGCATTCCGCAGTGGAATCGATGATCTGGTCGATGCGGGGGAGCAGGAACGGATCTTGTGGGCATGCTTTGTTGAGGTTGGTGAAGTCGACACACATACGCTCCTTCCCTCCCTTCTTTGGCACAACAACAGGGTTGGCCAACCAATCTGGGTATCAGACCTCGCGGATGACCCCAGCGGCCTCTAGTTTGTGGGTCTCTTGGACGATGAAGGCCTGCTTTTCTGTGGACTGCCGCCTGGCCTTCTCCTTCACAGGGCGCACGTTGGGGCACACGTTGAGGTGATGCTCGATTACACTCCTGGGGATCCCTGCCAACTGGTCCGGCTCCCAAGCGAATACCTTCTTGTTTGTGCGCAGGAACCCGACCAGGGCCTCCTCCTACTCGGGTTCGAGGTGGGCGCCTATGGTGAAAGTGGCGTGGGTGGACCCGTCCTCATCGACGGGTATCTGCTTGGTTTCTGCCTTGTCTTGGGTGAACAACTGCTTCTTCTTGGCGGGTGCAGCCCCCTTAGGCCCGGGGGTTTCCAAGTCGGCCGGCTGTGCCGACGCCACTGTCTTGAAGGCAAGCTTGAGCGCCCGCAGCGCGTCCCTGGTGTCCCTGTGCACAGTGAGGACACCGCTACTCCCGGGCATCTTCATGAGGTTGTACGCCGGATGCGTCGCGGCCATGAATTGGGCCAGCATTGGGTAGCCGAGGATGGGGTTGTAGGGGAGGCCGATGGGGGCGATGTCGAAGTCAACCAGCTCCGTGTGGAAGTTGTCGTAGGTGCCGAAGGTCACGGGGAGCCGGATCTGCCCCAAGGAACTGGACGACTTGCCCCTGATGCCTGAGAAGGGCCGGCTGGGTTGCAGCCGTTCCAGGGGTATGCGGAGGAGGTTGAAGGCCTCGACCGAGAGCACGCTGAGGCCCGCGCCGCCATCAACGAGGGTTCTAGTGACGGCCACCTAGCAGATGGTGGGGGTGCACAACATGGGGAGCGCGCCCGAGCAGGCCGAGTTGGAGGGGTGGTCCTCCGAACTGAAGGTCAGGCCGGTCTCGGGTGCCGTCCGATCCGGGGGAGCCCCCTGCCGTGTGGAAGCGGTGCTGACCCGGCGGACGAACGGCTTGACGTGGTGACTTGCGGGCTGCGCCTGCGAGCCGCCCAGGAGGGCTACGACGACCGGGGGTGTTGGTGTAGCGCGATGGGACGGCGCAGGAGAGCCCCCTGCGGCGCGGATGAGCTCGGCGACGCGGTCGAGCCATTCCCCGTAGACGTCATCGGCGGGGCGGCAGCGCAGGAGCTCGTTTGCCGCGATGAGTGCAGCCCGAGTCTCCATGGGCGCGCTAAGCGCGCGGGGCGAAGATCCAGCTGGTGCGAGTGATGGAGTAGCGGTGCGGCCGTCTTGCCGCACGGATGGATGCTGGGACGACGCTTGCTGCTCGCCCCCCGCACGGCCAGTGGCGGCGTTGATGGCAGGCGACGGGGAATGACGAGGACATCCGCCGACGGGCGCCGTCGGGGCGACGTGGGAAGCGATGGCGGCCTGGTGCTCGGCGCGGGCCCGATGAGCGTCGGACATGGACGCGACGGTAGGAGGAGAACGGGGCGGTGGAAGACGAATTCCGGTGCACCCCTACCTGGCGAGCCAAATGTCGGATTTCGGTTTTCGGCAGACCCTTAAGGTTCAAACACTGGGGTGTGCGCGGAGATTACACCTTCTACCTCTCCGTCTCGCAAGGATCTAGACTACTGAAAGAACTGCACAAGAGACACAAGGTTTATACTGGTTCGGGCCACCGTTGTGGTGTAATACCCTACTCCAGTGTGTGGTGGGTGGATTGCCTCTTGGGGCTGATGATGATGAGCAGTACAAGGAAGAACAGCCTCGCGAGGGTTTGTTCTTGGATGGGGCGATGAACTGCTGGGAGGAGTTCAGCCACCTTTCTCTTTCTCTCTCTCTCTCTCACTCACTGCCTTACTCCTACATGCCAGCCCCCTTGCTATGTGGGCAACTGGTCCTATTTATAGAGGCCCTGGTCCTCTTCCCAAATATCGAGCGGGAAGGGAGCCAACAATGGCGGGCTAATTTGTAGGGGGACAGCAAGTATCAACTATCCTGACAAACGCAGTCTTCGCCTGCGCAAAGCTCTGGTGATGACGCCGTCTTGGGCTCCACGGTGACCTCCGTCTCGTAGTCCTCCTGGTCCTGGCCTCGTTGCACCGAAATGGCAACCTTTGCCTGATGCCTCGGTACTCTGCGGCTGCGCTTGGTCCCTTTGCACCAAAGAGGAAAGGAGGACGCTGCGCGGGCTGGCACCCGTCTGGCGCCCTGAGTCGTCATGGCTTGCGTCATGGGCACCTCGCGAGGTACCCCGCCTTGATTTCTCCACCTCCTCGTGAGCTAGCCTGATGAGGCCGCGCCTGAGGAAGCTCCACGCCGTCCGCCCCGCGAGGCTTGGCCCCTCGCGGGGGTCTTGAGTCTTGTTTTGATGAAGATGGGCCGTGCTGGGCCCCCTTTTGAGCCACGCCGCAGCCTGCAGGCAGGCAAGTCTGGGGACCCCCGTTCCCAGAACGCCGACATCGGCTTCAGCCCCCACGCATATAATGCGGGGGTGTTCGTAGAAGATGCATGTTCACACTTGATCCAACGTCTTGGTCCATTAAGGAGGTGATAGCGCAGCGAACTAGGAAACCGGACTATAATGCTTTAACACTTTCACTTAGCTAGAGGAGTTTGACAGTGGGGCTACTATATAGCCCCTAGTGGCTCCGCGCTCATCCGGATTCAGGGTGTGTACATGCCTGTCCGGGAAACAACCCTTCGTTAATGCGGAGGAATTCCGAAGATTCCGCTAGGTCATCGAGTGGTTGACCAGTCTCACGCTATATCATGACAGTCAGTTTTCGGCTTTCTCAACTGAGGTGCTCGTCCGGATGAACCAGGGCACAGTCGCAGTTGTTCTCCTGGTGCCTCCTTAGCCGATAGAATGGAATTTAAGGCAGCAAAACACATGAGCCGGGCAAACCCAACATTTGACCAAAGACATGATTCGGAGCTGATGCATATAAGGCCAAACTCGCGACGCCGAACACTCCCTAAGGTATTCGGTCTTTATGATGTACACCGGGCTTAAGGAGTGCCCTTTGTAATAAGCCCCTGGTGTCCAGGTACGTGCAATATTCTGGCGTGGACACATGCCAATATGTCAGCATCCTTCTCAATTGTACTGAGAATCCGGAGGATGTGTATCAACAAGAGACAATAAAAAAGGATTACACAGGGTCTTAATCTAAAAAGAATCCATGGAACGGGTCCCTGCTGCACGTCTGCGCCTGTGTCTCCGTTGTGCCGTATTCTGGACCGGTGTAGCACGATGGTCATCTGTAAAAGAGAGGAACTTAGTTGAAGAGTTGTCGCACAAAAAGGTAGGTTATACTAAATAAACTATATACAGTTCAAGATGAGTAAAGTTGAGCCTAATTGCCACTTGTTTATACGCGTTGAGCCCCTTGTATTGTAATAGGGGTATAGCCATCAAACCTGTATCAAGTACATATAGTTGTGCCGGACTCGTCTAACCGCGCCCGTGGTCTTAACGACCTGGCAGATGCATTAGTTGGTGAGGCCGTTTAGTGTGCGGCTGCCAAGGCAGCCGCACGGTCTTCCGCGCGCAGGGAGTGCTCAATATTTCCATTTACTGTAATGATGCCGCATGGACCGGGCATTTTAAATGTGAGAGAAGCGTAATGCGGTATTGCGTTAAAGCAAGCGAAAGCTTCGCATCCGAGTAGTGCTTGATAGCCACTTTGGAATGGAGCGATGTGGAAGGTTAACTTTTCGCTGTGGAAGTTATCGGGAAAGCCGAATATAACCTCTAGTAGCAGGGAGCCCATGCAATGGGCTTCTGGGCCTGGCATTACTCCTTTAAAGGTAGTATTGCTATGGCTAATTTTTGTTGGGTCTATCCCCGTTTTGCGGACTGCGTCCTAATATATCAGGTTTAAACTACTGTCGCCGTCCATTAGGACTCGTGTGAAGTGGTATCCGTCAATTATCGGGTCTAACACCAAGGCAACCCATCCTGCATTCCGGATACTTGCCGAGTAATCCCGATGGTCAAAGGTGATCGGTTGGGACGACCAGTGGCAGAACTCCGCGGTGATAGGCCCTGGGGCATGTGTCTTCGGGAGTGCCGCTTTGTTTCTCCCCTTTATCACGTGTAGCACGTTGACTGCTTTGACTTCTGGTGGGAATTTCTTCTGTTCCCCAGTGCTTTGCTTGCAAGGCTCGCCCTCGTCTTCGCTTGGTGTATCTTGCCCCTTATGTTCGGCGTTGAGCTTGCCGGACTGCTTGAAAACCCAACATTCTCTATGGGTATGATTTGCAGGTTTATCGGGGGTGCTATGGATCTGACATATTTTTTCCAAAATCTTGTTTAGGCTGGATAGTTCGTCTCCGTTGCCTTTGGAGGGTGACTTTTACTGACCTGGCCGAGAGCTTCTGAATCTGGCGTTTACCGCCGTGCTCTTTGGGCTGTCTTCTTTATTCCGGCGCTTGTTTTTGCTGCGTCGTGATTTCCTGTTTCCATCCCTGACTTCAGATGTACTTGGGTCGCTGGTGCTAGATCGGGCTAACGAGCTGTCCTCGCCCATGCAAAAGCGGGTCATGAGGCTTGTTAATGCTGCCATTGTTCTCGGCTTTTCTTGGCCGAGGTGTCTGGCAAGCCATTCGCCTCCCACGCTGTGCTTGAAAGCTGCTAAGGCTTTGGCGTCCGGACAGTCGACTATTTGGTTCTTTTAACTGAGGAACCTGTTCCAAAGCTTTCGGGCTGACTCTCCTGGCTATTGAGTTATATGACTCAAATCGTCTGCATCCGGTGGTCGGACATAGGTCCCCTGAAAATTTATCCGAAAGGCGTCTTCGAGATCTTCCCAGCTTCCAATGGAGTTTTCGGGGAGGCTTTTAACCCAGTGCCGAGCTGGCCCTTTGAGCTTGAGGGGTAAGTACTTGATGGAGTGGATATCGTCTCCTTGAGCCATATTGATATGGAGGATGTAGTCCTCAATCCAGACCCCATGGTCTGTCGTTCCGTCGTACGCCTCTATGTTTACGGGTTTGAATCCCTCTGGAAATTCATGGTCCAGCACCTCATCGTTGAAACATAGGGGGTGTGCGGCACCCCTGTATTTGGGTGTACCGTGGTGTTGGGATGTTTGTTGTGTTGCATTGCATGCTGGAGCGTGCTTGCGTGGCCCGTAGATGGATCTGGTTGCGTCGTCCTTTTGATGCGAGCCCTCACGCGGATCGTGTACTGGCTTATGTGTGGCGTCGTTTGCCGCTCTATGTTGGCCACGAGGTCGTCTATCCGACCAGATGGCTATTTTGTTTTTTGGTTGCGGGGGATCTAAGGCCTCCTCATCGAATTCAGGTAGCAACTTTCGCTTCGGGTAGCTCTTGGTGTGGCGATTACCGCCGTACTTCGCTGTAGTGTTGAGTACTTCACTCCATCTGATTCTGAGTGTGTCTTGTGCAGCCCTGAGCCTTTGCTTCTACTTTTTCAGACTCCTCACAGTGGCAACAAGCCTTTGATGGGCATTCTGTTGCTCCCGGTGCTGTCTGGTGTGATGTCGTTTGGACTGTTATCTTCAACAGAGTCGGGTTGTTTGCTTTGATTCTCCGTGTTGCCGTGGTCGGGTGATGGTTCACCCTGCTCTATCGCTGGGTCTATATGATCGATGTTTCTACCGAGGCAGGATTTGGAGCGGCGCTTACGCCGCCGCTTTGACTGCTTCTCGAGGGAACAACCCTTTGTTGCGTCCTTCCGTTCCCCGTCGTCGTTTTCTTTGGGTGTGTCCACCATGTATACATCATATGATGAAGTGGGCGTCCAGTGCCCTGTGGGCAGTGGTTCCTGTTCGTCTCCTCCATCGTCGTCCATACCGTCGATGTCTTCGGAGTCGAAGTCAAGCATGTCGGTCAAATCGTCAACAGTGGCTACTAAGTGGGTGGTGGGTGGGCAGCGAATTTCTTCGTCATCTGCATCCCAATCCTGCCAAACATAGTTCGGCCAGGACTCTCCTGATAGGGAGAGACCTTAATGAGTTAAGTATGTCGCCGAAGGGCGAGTGCTGAAAGATATCCGCGGAGGTGAACTCTATGATCGGCACCCAGTCAGATTTCATAGGCACGGGCGCAGGCGGTTCGGAGTCCGTGGCCGGGGAAGAATCCGGTAGTTCGGCGTCACGGCTCCTGTGAAGGGTAAGGTCGATACTCGGCTCGATCGCCATGAGAATAAAGCCTCCCTGGCAGCGTCTATCCACCCATCCATGGATGGCGCAATTGGCTCCGATTTGAGCGTCGGAGCGGTTGCCGGTGCAATCTCCTGAACATTGTCCGAT
This sequence comes from Triticum dicoccoides, assembly GCF_002162155.2. Classification (NCBI taxonomy): domain Eukaryota; kingdom Viridiplantae; phylum Streptophyta; class Magnoliopsida; order Poales; family Poaceae; genus Triticum; species Triticum dicoccoides. The sequence goes on along the minus strand of NC_041384.1, from coordinate 229,638,689 downwards.
GGTAGAGCTAAATCATGCTCATCGTGACCGTGCGGCACACTCGGCAGGGGCTCGAATCCGTCGAAGATCAAGTCTCCGCGGATGTCAGCCGTGTAGCTTAAGCTTCCAAACCTGACCTGGTGGCCAGGGGCGCAACTCTCGATCTGCTCCAGATGGCCAAGTGAGTTGGCCCGTAGTGCGAAGCCGCCGAATACAAAGATCTGTCCGGGGAGAAAAGTCTCACCCTGGACTGCATCACTATCGATGATCGAAGGAGCCATCAAGCCTAACGGTGATGACACAGAGGAACTCTCAATGAAAGCACCAATGTCGGTGTCAAAACCGGAGGATCTCGGGTAGGGGGTCCCGAACAATGCGTCTAAGGTGGATGGTAACATGAGGCAGGGGACACAATGTTTTACCCAGGTTCGGGCCCTCTTGATGGAGGTAAAACCCTATGTCCTGCTTGATTATTCTTGATAATATGAGTTGTACAAGAGTTGATCTACCACGAGATCAAAGAGGCTAAACCCAAGAAGCTAGCCTATGGTATGATTGTATGTTGTCCTACGGACTAAAACCGTCCAGTTTATATAGACACCGGAAGAGGCTAGGGTTACACAAGGTCGGTTACAAAGGAGGAGATATTCATATCTGTATTGCCTAGCTTGCCTTCCACGCCAAGTAGAGTCCCATTCGGACACGAGACGAAGTCTTCAATCTCGTATCTTCATAGTCCAACAGTCTATCCAAAGGATATAGTCCAGCTATCCGGTGACCCCCTAATCCAGGACTCCCTCAGCACTCAACGACGCAACTGAGCTGGTGAAGTCCTGCGAAGCTTGCCAGTTCCACACCTAGCAGATCCATCAGCCAGCTCAGGGCCTCCGGACTATACCGCTCACATGGCCATTCGCGGTCTGGGGGCTGGATATTCTGGGCCCATTCCCTCGAGCAACAGGGGGCTACCGCTACCTCTACGTCGCCATCGACAAGTTCACCAAGTGGGCAGATGTGGAAGCCGTACGCACCATCCCAGGTGGTTCCGCGGTTAAGTTCATCAAGGGCCTCGTGAGCCATTTCAGGGTCCCCAACCGCATCATCACCGATAACCGCTCGTGGTTCACCAGTAACCTCTTCAAAACATACTGTGCTAACGTTGGAATGCAGATCAGCTACGCTTTGGTGGCGCACCCCAGGATCAATGGCCAGGCTGAATGCGCCAACACGGAGGTCCTGAGAGGCCTCAAGACTAGGACCTTCAAGAAGAAGCTCGAGGCCTACGGCAGGGGCTGGCACCACGAGCTCCAGTCCGTGCTTTGGTCCATCCGCACCACCGCCACTAAGCCGACGGGCGAGACCCCATTCTTCCTTGTCTATGGAGCCGAAGCGGTCCTCCCTCACGAGGTCGAGCATCGCTCCGCACGGGGCCTAGCGTTTGATGAAATGCAGCAGGATGCCATGCGGGGGATGGACCTCGTACTGGGGGAGGAACGACATCGTGAAGCTGCACTGAGGGCGACAAGGTACCAGCAGGCGCTGCGGCAGTACCACTGCCGCAGCATCCGCTCCAGGACGCTCGAGGCAGGCGACATCGTCCTGAGGCGGGTCCTCTCCATGTGGGAGGGCCCGTTTTGGGTCGTCCATATCTCCAATCCTGGCGCCGCGCGCCTGGAGACGCAGGACGGGGTGCCCATCCAGAACACCTGGAACATCCAGCACCTCCGGAAGTTCTACCCATGAAGCAAGGCCCAGTGCCTATGAATCAATGCCCAGTGCCTGCGAAGCAAGGCCCCGTGCCTGTGAAGAAAGGCCCAGTGTCTGTGAAGAAGGCCCGGTGCCTGTGATGAATCGCCGCCCGTGACACTCTCACGTAATAATGACTGGGGTTGTACATGCCCCGGAGTCTCACGAGTGCCGCCCTCGGGCCTCGGGGCTTCTTCCCACGCCTAGTGGCAGCACTTAGCTCCGCACTGGTGAGAAGACTTGAAGACTAGACTAGGTGCCGGATGCGGGTTTTCATTTGCTTTCCATAGTTGGCTCGCCATCTCTTAATCGAAGTTTGCTTCTGGTGTTCCTTGCTGATTTGGTTCTGTCACCTTTTGCTGCCTTTTCCGAATCCAGTTCGCTTGTGTTCTCTCTCTCGCATACCTCGCGAGGGGGCTAGGCAGGCGCCTTCATGAGGGTTTCTTCCTCCTGTGTTGGTCCTTCTTTTTGCCTTCGGTCTGCTTTCTTGTGAGACACCCTCGTTTGAGCCCACAAACCGGCACATCTCTCCTAATCCGCGCCCCTCGGGTACCACGATATGCAGCGCTGGGTCAAGGCTCGGGTGAACGATAAGTCTCCTTGCGAGCTTCCTAAGAAATTTTTTGCAGTTCCTGAGCAACCACTGAGCCAAGACGGGCACGAGGAAACAAGTGCCCCGTGAAGAAGAGGATGCCCCGAACGCGCCAGGCTAAGTTATCTCCGCACAAAATAATGACATAGCACAGAAATAACAAGCATATCATAATGATTGAGGGATCATAGTTTCATTTTGATGCAGGAAAGAAAAGACGAACAAAACAAAAGCGGTGTTGCAGAGAACCACGGGGGCATGCCTCCAGCAAAGTCCCGAGATTAGCCGGATCCCTCCTTCGAAGCGAGCACAGCGGCTGGTCGTAGCCGCCGCTGCTGGAGCTTTCGCCAAGAGAAGGGCCACCATAGCTAGACGAGGCGCGGCCGGCGGGCTCGCCCTCATCACGGCCATCGCCGAGACCGAGCACCTCCTCGTCGTTGTTCATCTCGGGGCAACACCCGGCGCGGCGACCATCTTCCCCAAACACCCTCACGTAGAGGGGCGCTTCACCATCATACCTGAGATGGAGGGTGCAGCGCCTGCCGAGGCCGCGCACGCGGGCGAATGTCTGCCAATCGTGGGCCAGAGCTATGTTGCCTGCGGCGGAGACTTCAACCGCGACCCAGGAAGCCCTACTGCAGCAGCCGTCCGCCTGCAGCCAGAGCCCGCCTCGACCAGAGGCCGGCAGCTCGTCGATGAAAAACGCGGAAGCTGAAGCCAATTACCGGCCGGATCCTCCGACCAGACAACGAACCCCGGCAACACCTCTCCCGAGTTGAAGCCTGGCCGGGGAGGCCGCGCAACCACGGCACGTCTCACCTCATTGATGGGGCTGCCGCTACCGGAGTGACCCCCACCACGCGTAGCGGCGCCACCCCAGGAGCGAGAGGCCACGGCGGGACTCGCGGTGTGCTTGCGGGGACGGCTGCATCCCCACTTGGGCGCCGGGGAGCCGGACCCCTCGCGAGGGGCCTTTCCTTTCTCCGCGGCGGAGGCGCCATTGGAGTCGGTGGTGGAGGAGAGGAGGAAGATGCAGGCGGAATGGGAAGAAGTGGGGGACGGGGGCTTCGCTCCCTTCCTCCTTTATAGCAGGAGAAGGCCAACCAGCACCCCCATGATCACAGGTAATGATGGTTTTCCTTGCATGTCGCAGTGACTTGTCAAGCCAGGCAGTTGCCGAGGCAGTGTGGGGAAGCGGAGACGCCCACGTCCAGTCAACCACCACACATCAACCGAGGCCGCAGGCTTTTGGGGCCTGCGGTGCTCCGCGCTTGACCTTTGGCTTCGCCTCGAAGCCAAGCCCGAGCATGCATTGGGCCCGGGGGCTACTATCGGCGTCCTGGGAACGGGGGTCCCCAGACATGCCTGCCTGCAGCCCATAGCGTGGCTGGGCTGGCAGGTCTGTATGGCCCATCTTCATCGACAAGGCATTCAAGACCCTCGCGAGGGGCCAAGCCTCGCGAGGCGGACGATGCAAGACCTCCTCAGGAGCGGCCTTGCCAGACAGGCTCACGAGGGGCGGAGATATCAAGGCAAGGCAAACCTCGTGAGGTCCTCGTGACGTGAGCCATGACAATAGAGATCAGGCGGGCGCCAGCGCATGCAGTGTCCTTGCTTCCTCTTTGGTGCCAAGGGGGAAAGCGCAGGCGCGGAGTACCGAGGCATCAAGCAAAGGTTTCTATATCGGTGCAACGAGACCAAGACTAGCAGGATGGCAAGACGGAGGTCACCATGGAGCCCAAGATGGCATCACCACCAAAGCCTTTTGCAGGTGAAGACCACTTTTGTCAGGATAAGTTGTACTAGTTGTCCCCTTTCTAATTGGCCGTTGTTGGCTCCCTTCCCTCTCAATAGTTGGGGAGAGGAGCAGTGCCTATATAAGTATAACTAGCCACCACAGTAGAGGCGATGAACGGATTGGGGACGGATCCTAGATCATCTCAACCACACAAGTTCGCCAAGCACAAGGACACCTCAACCTCAGGAGGTTGTTCTTCCCCTTGTACTGTTCATCATCAGCCCAAGAGGCAATCCACCACCACCACACAAGAGTAGTGTATTACACCACAACGGTGGCCCGAACCAGTATAAATCTTGTGTCTTTGTCTTGTGAGTTCGTCTAGTTGTCCGCGAGATCTTAGAGAGCTAAGGTGTGGATCAATAGGGAGAAAACCTTCGCGCGCACCCCCGTGTTCGAACCTTGAGGGTTTTGCCGGAACCCGTGATCCAACAGTGCCGCCGGTTCTTGCTGCTCCTATTGATAAAGAGCCCTTGTTGTTATATGTGGTTGCCAACAGCCGGGCTGTCAGCATGGTGATTGTGGTGGAAAGGAAGGAGCTAAGCAAGGAATATCCGGTTCAGCGCTGGTTCACTACATCAGTGAAGTGCTCATTTAGTCCAAACAGAGGTATCTGCATTGGCAGACGCTTGTATATGGGGTGTTCATGGCTAGTCGAAAGCTTAAGCAATATTTTCTGGGTCATCCCATTACTGTGGTTAGTTCTGCTCCCTTAGGGGATATTAATCAAAACAGAGAAGCTAAAGGTCAGGTAGCCAAGTGGGCCATTGATCTTGGACTCCATGGTCTGAAGTATATGCCTCACACACCCATCAAGTCTCAAGCCCTTGTGGATTTCATAAATGATTGGACAGAGCTGCAGATGCCTGAGGAGAAGCCGAATAGCACATATTGGACTATTCACTTCGATGGCTCTAGACAATTGGAAGGCTCGGGGGCTGGAGTTGTTTTAACTTCCCCACGAGGTGATAAATTTTGTTATGTTCTAAGGTTGATGTTCCCTTGTACTAACAATGCAGCTGAGTACTTTCGGCGTTCTGGGAATGGGGGTCCCCAGACTTGCCTGCCTGCGGCCCATGGTGTGGCTTTGCTAGCAGGCTTGTACGGCCCATCTTCATCAACAAGGCATTTAAGACCTTCGCGAGGGGCCAAGCCTCGCGAGGCAGACGATGCAAGACCTCCTCAGGAGCGGCCTGGCCAGGCGGGTTCGCGAGGGGCAGAGAAATCAAGGCACGACAAACCTCGCGAGGTTCCTGTGACGTGAGCCATGACAATCGAGACCAGGCGGGCGCCAGCGCGCGCAGCGTCCTTGTTTCCTCTTTGGTGCTAAGAGGGCAAGCGCAGGCGCGGAGTATCGAGGCGTCAAGCAAAGGTTTCCATATCGGTGCAACGAGACCAAGACCAGCAGGACGGCAAGACTGAGGTCACCATGGAGCCCAAGGCGGCGTCACCACCAGAGCCTTTTGCAGGCGAAGACCACTTTTGTCAGGATAAGATGTACTAGTTGTCCCCTTTCAAATTGGCCGTTGTTGGCTCCCTTCCCACTCAATATTTGGGGAGAGGACCAGGGCCTCTTAAATAGGACTAGCCATCTCAGTGGAGAGGGAGAGGAGGAGAAAGGCAGCAAGCAAGGGAAGCAAGCCTGAGCTGGCCAAATCCTCACACACACAAGTTCGCCAAGCACAAAACACCTCAACGTCAGGAGGTTGTTCTTCCATTTTTATTTTTCATCATCAGCCCAAGAGGCAATCCACCACCACCACACTGGAGTAGGGTATTACACCACAATGGTTGCCCAAACCAGTATAAATCTTGTGTCCCTTGTGTTGTGAGTCTGTCGAGTTAGTCCGCAAGATCTTAGCAAAACTAGGACGTGGATCGGTAGGGGGAAATCTTCGTGCAGACCCCAGAGTTCGAACTTTATGGGTTTTGCCGGAACCCGTGATCCGACATTTGGCGTGCCAGGTAGGGGTGCGCCAAAGCTTCCATTCCATCGCTCTGCGTCACGTCGCTTCATTGTCTCCATGGCGGACGGACGCCGCGCCCGTGCAGAGCGCCGAGCTGCCCTCGCCTCCCGCGTTGCTCAGACGGCCCCTGTCGGCGGGCCACCCCGTCGCTCTCCGTCGCCTGCCGCCAACGCCGCCACCGGCCCGACGGGGAACGAGCAGCAAGCATCCTTGCTGCACCCCTCGGTGCGACAGGATGGCCACACCGCCACTCCATCATCGACTCCCGCTGGTTCGTCTTCTCACACTCATCGTGTTCCCATGGACGCACGGGCCGTGCTCCTCAAGGCACATGAGCTCCTGCGCTACCGCCAGTTGACGACATCTATGAGAACTGGCTTGATCGCATCGCCGAGCTTGTCCGCATCGTAGGGGGCTCCCCTGCGCCATCCCTCTCTTTGCCTCGCCCTCTGCCAGCCATGGGCAACGTAGCTCACAAAGCACCTCCACCACCTCTGCACCAAGACGGCGCCCCAGCGCCAAGGCGCGCGGCTCCACGGCGCGGCCCACTGTGTCCGGATTATACAGGATCAAACTGATATGCACAATCTATCCCCACCTTGGGAAGGGCCCTTCATGGTCAGCAAAAATCTGAACAATGGGTCTACTATCTTATCGATATTTGAGACCACAAGGCCTCACGCACATCGGATGAGGAGACCTGCCAGCCGTGGAATATTGCTCATCTTTGGCCTTACTACATCCGAGGCACTGACTCTTGTGATGTGCATATTTTGACAATGTATATATTATGATGAATATAATAAAGCTAGCATCCCTGATAATTCAGGGCCTCTGTCGTCTCCTTTATAAGAATATGGGTCTTTTATATAACTTCATAAGAGCACAGCTCTGGTTACTTCAGTAATCTGGCTATCAAGCCCATATTATAAGAGCACAGCTCTGGTTACTTCGGTAATCCGGCTAAGAAGCCCATAATATAAGAGCACAACTCTGGTTACTTCGGTAATCTGGCTATCAAGCCCATATCATAAGAGCATAGCTCTGGTTACTTCGGTAATCTGGCTATCAAGCCCATATTATAAGAGCACAGCGCTAGTTACTTCGGTAATCCGGCTATCAAGCCCATATTATAAGAGCATAGCTCTGATTACCTCGGTAATCTGGTTATCAAGCCAATACTATAACTTCATATGAGCACAGCTCCGATTACTTTGGTAATCTGGCTACCAGGCCAATATTATATGAGCATAGCTCTAATTACTTTAGTAATCTGGCTATCAAGCCAAAATTCTAAATGAGCATAGCTTTGACCTACTTGGAGGTTTAATGCCCAGGTTACATGGACCAAAGAGAGTCTGTTGCAAAGCACAGCTCAAACATAGGTACCCGGCCTTGACAGTTCAAAGTACATCCCTTGGGGGCTTTTTGATTCACAAAACATATTTTTGATAACCCTTGTTTGGCTTCAAATGCCATGAATATGATGAACCGGTGGTATGACCAAAAATATCGCAGGTATGATATTTTGTTATGTAAGGTTATGGTTAAATAGGCCCTGGTTTTGGACAGAGCAAGTCCCCAGTGGTTTTTATATGGGGTGTTATGACCCGCCCTGGGGTGAATTGCTAGGGCATTTGTGATCTTTTTGTGTGGAGGAAAAATAGTAGCTCTGATATATACATTTTATGAGTTCATGAGCATAAGTGGCAGATCTTCAATTGGCGGATTAGCAATATTGAGCGAAACAAAACGTGCACGATGGCACGACAGATCAGAGTTTAACTAGTCTATTACATGGCTCCCCGAGCCCAATTAATTAAGTGTTTTCAAAGGTAATGCATGATGATGAACATTGTGAGCCGTCCGGCGGTTCAATTCCCCTGGTCTTGGCGGTTCCAGGCTTCTGGGTCATCCCACGCCGGTTCTTCTTCTCCCTCCACCGCCTGGAAGTCAGGTGACCAATCAATGCCAGAAAAGGCTTGGAATTCACCTTCATCATCGATAAGCTCAGACGGGTCGATTTTAGTGGCGAAAGTATGCTTACAAATTGGAGGGATAAGATCTATAATTTTGTAAGCTAGCGTGGGCATCTTCTGTTTCTGTGCAGTATAAGCCACCTGATATTTGGTCAGATCTGTTCCTTCAACAAGAAGGCTCGCCAAGGGACACATCTCCTTCACACACACAGCAAAATCTTTCTTATCGAAAACAGACCCGTCCTCTTTGAAACTAGGACAGCCAGTGGCTAGCTCGGCCAGGTCTAAATCTGACTGCCATGCCTTCGCCCGGCTTAAAGTCGTAATGGCACCGGCTCTCGCAGCCGACCATTTGTTTTCTTGGATATGGGTAGGCAGAACAGAAAGTTGGCTTAAAACATTGCTGAGCAAAGTTGGAGCCTGATTACTTGGGGAGATGGTGGCTATTGTACGCTGAACTCCGGTGTATAGTTATTCCACCAACGTGTAATCTGCCTTCAGCTTTGTCCAAATTTCCTTCCCAAGATTGTTGCTTCTGGGACCTACATATGGCATATTATGATTAAATCACCTGACGGTTTATAACATGGAGGGTGGAAAATCATTACAAGATAATAGGTCTTACCAAAAATAGCAAAAGTCATCTGATTGATATGATGCTTCAAGCTCGTAAGTTTTGTGTTGACCACTTCTAATGAGGCCTCAGCCTTTTCAGCTCTCTTGATAAGGGAAGTTTTTTCTTTAGCCCAAGCAGCTTTTTCAATATTAAACTCAGTCTTGAGTTTCTCATTTTCTTCCAAGCTAAATTTGAACTTGGAGTCAGCCTTTTGGGTCTCAGATTCTTGTGCTTCAAGCCGGGTTTTTAAACCAGTGAGATGAGATTGAAATTGACTGGACGCTTCTTGAAAACAGCAGGTTCAAACAAGTATGCACAGTTATGAAATAGTATATCTTGATAAGTCCCAGGCCTTTTGCAAGCAATAGCACTTGGCACTTGGGGGCTAATTCTTGCCGAAAGTTTTCTTATATCACATTTACATATTGCTAAGTCCCAAGCCCTTTGCAAGCAATATCACTTGGCACTTGGGGGCTAATGCATGCGCATTTTTTCCTTTATGATATGATGACAGATGACCCCAGTTCATACTTTGTAACAAAGTTAACCCGATTGGAAGAAGGATTAAAGATTATCTAACAAATGATAAATTCTGGTTTAATCATATGGATTCAACCGGCTTTTGGTGGCTGCCATTTGGAAATTGATCATTATTACTGAAGACCTGGTTCAATTCTTTAAGCCAGCCCTTGGGGGCTACATGTGCAAAGTTGATCATTACAAGTCCCGGCTTATCTTTATAAGTGTAAGCCCACCCTTGGGGGCTACATGTAAGGCTATCTAACAAGTCTATAGTATATTCAATACTATCATATTCAGTAGACTTGGGGGCTAAAGGAATATAACTTATGTGAAAGCAACAAATAATAACTCATGCTTCTCATGCATGTGCTTGACCATGTCAATTTCCAGGTCACGGCTGCTGTGTATTTGATTCAAATAAGCGGAAAGGATTTCAGTCATATTCAAATGAGAATAATTGGCCATGTCAAATTTGACCTTGCGCCTTTCAACCATTTCTTCCTTGGCAGAATGCTTCGCTAGAGCTATAGGATTCCCCGGTTCTTGGAAACTAGTGTCAGTGATCAATACCTCCTAGGTGTCTGGCTTCAAACATTTGACTGGAATCAGCGGTTCAGTGCTTAAGTGATCGACAGTTATATGATCAGCAGAGGTACCACGATCCTCTGGTGGCGGGTCATTAGCAGGCTCCTCCGGTTGTTTACGGAAGCTTCAGATATAGGTGCTTGCTTTTCAGGTTCATGAGTCTTGGGATCCTTTGTTGGCTTGTTTGTCTTAGCCTTTTTGCTAGGCTTTGCTTTCCCACTACAAAAGGGTTAAAAAGTCAGTATGAGTTTATAGATGTTGAAAAGGTCAGACTAAGTTGGTACCCAGGGGCAGTCTTGAAAGCCGGAAGCAGGGTCTGAGATGAATCGCCAGATGAAGAGTGATAGGTCCCCTAGTAATTTGAGTTAGGACGGCTAAGCATTTGATAATAAAATTTGCCTAAGAATAAACAAGATTTGGAATTATTTGGAGGTACCTCATTCCATCGCTTGCATGGGGCTGGCGTGTTGGTCAAGACAGAGGGAAGTTCCCCACCTCCACTGGTTCGGGTTTTGCGCTGATTGTCATGATGTCGTTGCTTCAAAATAAAGTTGGGATCCAAGTGAGCTAAAGGGTTAGAAAACCTTACTTTCCGGATCACTTGTCGAGTTTTCTGGCTTGGCAATGGCTTTGTCTCGGAGGAAATAATAGTTACCTCGTCATCACGCACCTGGCTGGTTTCTGCATCATCCTGATAGCAACCAGTGTCAATAAGATGGATGAAAAAAGAGCCAAGAGAATCAAGGTCTACCTCCGACTCATCACCATCTTCGTCCAAATTGAATAGATCAGAAGCAGTGGATTTCTTCTTGTTCTTCATGACTGTTTGGTCTTAGCCCTGGCCCTTTTGGCAGCTTTTTCATCATACTGTTTATCCTAAAAGGCCGATTTAGCCTGCAACAAATTACAACAAAGGTTGGGAATTTCCAAATTTTATGAACAACAAAGTAAGGTATATAAACCGGACAAACTTGCATTCAGTGCAGGGTTGAGTATGCAGATGGGATTCAGACCCACTTGACTACAGCTCTTCAAACTCTCATTGAGAAGAGTCTTGGTGATCTCATTGATATATATAGCCTTATCAGTTAAAAGTGTTGAACTGTAACGCAGTGAATCTTTGGTGTCACTGGTATACGTACACATTAAGCCGAACCGGTGGCTTAAAGGTATGATCCTCCAGGCTACCCAGCATTGAACCAGGTCAATTCCGGTCAATCCATTGCCTAGTAGAGCTCTGACCTTTGAGAAGGTAGGCACAAGTTTGGCCCGCTCAGCAGTGCTAAGCCGGTCGGGGAGATGATGCTTTGGATTGAGTCGTTGGTCACGAAAGCCGGGCATGGGATTCCCATCAGAAGGAGATGTATCCTTGCAGTAGAACCAAGTTTTATTCCAATCCTTAGGATGGCTTGGAAGTTTGGCATAAGGAAAGATGGTGTCTCTGTGTCGTTGAATCGAGATCCCTCCAAGCTCCTAACTAGGCCCATCAGTGAATTCATTTTGGTGATTCAAGTAAAAATACTCTCTAAAAGTTCAACACTTGGTTCCTCTTGAAGATATACTTCACAAAAGACTTGGAAATAATGTTTGACATGGAATTGGGACTGATGTCTTGAGGATCAAGTTGAAAAAAGTGCAAAACATCATGGAAGAACTTTGACCCGGGCGGTGAGAAGCCCCGGTTCATGTGGTCAGTATAAATGATCACTTCATCGTCTTGGGCTGAGGCCTGACTTCATGCGGTTTGGGAGAACGCCAATGAATGACATTCTTGGCTGGTAAGAAGCCAATCTTGACATATTCTTGAAGCATTGCATCAGAAACCATGGATGGAACCCAATCACATGATGTGACAGTCTTAGTCATGGTTGGATGTACATCCTGCAAAAGGCGATTCAAGATGTCATTAAAATTGATAGATATATGGCGACTTACAAATTATTGTTCTCTGTACAAGGCTAATAGTTACGGAGATACAGTTCAAAAAATGTAGTTGTTAAACCAGAAGGATGTTACAAAGTTAGTAACTATGAAGTAAAGGATGGCGGCTTAACGGGGCCTAATGATATATAGTGGGTTACGGTCTATGTCATAAGCCGCCATGGCAGTGTTGGTGCTTCAGATCTATCAAATGAAAGATTTGCTAAGTGGTGACAAACAGATTTCATAAGCTAAAGCTATAGTTTTGGATCAATGGCAGTTCACAAAAGGCACTAAAATTCTAAACCTAAGGTGGCGGCAGCGGCAAGTTTTGATGCTCTGATAAGGTTTTGTATGGAAAGACGCTACTTTCACGATGCGCACGAATGCTAAACCACCACCGCACAAAGTTTATGACTTATTCAGATTGAACATTGTTTGGAGTTGAGGAATACGAAGAACATCAAGAACACCGATGAACGGTCTGAACCCTAGCACGGATGTGAGGCTTCGATAAAAGGGTACTTACAGACGCGATTGAGCGGCAACGGCGCGTTGGAGTTTTTTCTGGTCTGATCAGGTCGATGTGGTGGACTGAGTTCGTGCAGCGTCGGAGGTCGCGGCGGTGAAGCTCGAGTGGAAGATGAGATGCGAGAGGAAGACGAAAGAGGAAGCGAGGGGGGAAATGATAAATACTCCCTGCCCCTATTTATAAGGTGGTGGATACAAGGCATGCGCGGGAATCGAGGAGGCCAAAATCATTATATGGCTATATGGATGCCTCGATTCTCAGGACGTTTATTAAGATAAAGATCAGTCAAGATGTTCTGGGCTACGTGCGAAGTTAATGCAAAGTGACATCATGGCGGTTTAGGAAAATTCTGTGAGCTAGCGTCATGGCGGGTTGCAGCAAGGTTTATCAGACAAGTGATGCAAGATTGTGACAAGTCAGGTATTGAAGATTGATGTGAACAAGTTCAAATCAACCTAGGGCCTAATGTTGGGGATATGACTATTGGGTATGAACCGCCCAGGAGGGGCCAGGTTATACCACTGGCGGCTTACCAATGAAGATGGCGGATCATGCAATCCTGTTGACGGCCCAAGACCCAGAGGTGACTTAAGACCCAGGAGGATGAACCACCATGTATGTATGACTTGTATTGTAAGGCAAGCGTAGCTAGTCACCGAGCCGGACACGTTGTGTATGAGTCGGTTGGGACTCCGTGAGCCATTGGGCGTCAACCTATGTATCTAAAGGGACGACCCGATGGTGGTTTAGGGCAAGAAAGAAGAGATCGAGAACTAGGTCAAGCGTATTCGCTCCTGGTAATCGAAACCCTAACAATACAATCCCAAACTGGAGTAGGCCTTTACCTTCACCGCAAGGGGCCGTACCAGTATAAACTCTCTGTGTCCTTTGTCCCATTTAACCCCTTTAAGCTAACCTAGTTGCGATGGCTCCACGACTAAGTCCTTCCGCTAGGACATCTGCGATGACAATTCCACGAGAAAAACCAAGCATGATTAAGAACTAGGAAATATAGCACTTGTATATATTTCTCATGTATTAAGTGTAGCGAAATTCTATTTATTCCTCACATGCACAACAATACAAAATTCTACCCATGACAATTGGACATCACATTGCAGAATTGAACCAAGCAGTTAACTAAACACCACAACAGATGAACCAAACATTAACTCAGCACCACATTGCACAATATAACATACTCCTAATAGGAGATCAGACAGTTAACCAAACCCAGCATGCTTAACAACTTGGAAATATAGCAATTGTATTTGTTTCTCATGTATTTAGTACAGCCAAATTCAATTTATTCCTCACATGGTATACAATAATAGAATGCACCCACAACAATTGAACATCACATTGTAGAATTGAACCAAACAGTTAACTAAACACCACAACAAATGAATCAAACGTTAACTGAGCACCACATTGCACAATATAACATACTCCTAATAGAAGATCAGACAATTAACCAAACCAAGCATGCTTAACAACTTGGAAATATAGCAGTTGTATTTGTTTCTCAATATATTTTGTAAAGAAAAATTCAATTTATTTCTAACATGGAAGACAATACAAAATTGCACCCTAAAGAATTGAACATCACATTTGTAGAATTGAACCAAACAGTTAACTGAACATGACAACTAATTAACCAAACATTTAATAAGTGAGCACCACATTGCATGACATATAACATATACAATAGAGCAACATATTGCATGGTAAAAGTAGATAACACAATTCACTAGAATTTGTTAAGGAAAGGCACTAGCTAGCAAACTGAACATGGGTCCTTATAGTGAGATAATAAGACAAGATACTCCTCATTGTCGGAGATATCGATGACGATTAGCTCCTTGGATACGGAAGAGGGCGAGGCCTCCACATCGTGGGTGCCCACGAACTGTCGTTTAAAGTAGCCAACCGTGTCGCTTCATCAGCGCGTGAGGTGTCGACGGTGGCCTCGATGGTGAGATGCTCCTCCGAGATCGGGGGGTCGGTACGAATGGCAGCCATCGCGACCTCATCCGTGCGTGCGGCCGTGATTTGCTTCTCCGCTACCAAATGCTCCTTGATATCTTGGCTATACTGCGAGAACCATGGCTTAGGGCGGCGCTTATTTGATGGAGGGATCAGTGATTTGGGTGGAAGGTGTCACGCCGGCGGTCATGCATGTGGGATGTGGAAGGAGGAGGTGGATAGGGGTCGTGTGTGGATTACCTTCCTAGATAGACGAGACCAGGCAGCGTGAAGGAAGGTCGTCGGTGAGGAGGCGGCACTGCAAGCAAGGATTGAAGGTTTCAACTTTGAAAGAAAGGCGGAAACAGGGGAAATGTGGCTTTTGGTAAGCGGGAGGGGGATGGGAGGTAGATATTTCCGTGAAATCCAAAAATTGGAATCGATTCAATGAAAAACTGGCACGCAAAGTGTCATCAGACACGGTCCCGTATTCAGAACTATGTACGATATGTGTCGGAGTAAATAGCCATGGGTAGCCTAGCCGGCTTCCCCTGGCCCTCCTGAAGAAATTACGAGCCCGCCCGGCTCTCAAGAATTCAAAACATAGGGGCCGCCTTCCCCTTGCTGGCTGCCACCCAGGCCGGCTTTCGGAAGGCGGTCCGACTTTAGCCCTCATGAGAAGGCCGACTCCAAGAAGCCGGACATGAGAAGGACGACTCCAAGAAGCCGGCTCCCCATAAAGCGGTCAAGACCGTACCCACAAAGTTTGCACCCACCTAACGGTGGTGCGACGGGGCGTGGCTACAGTAAAGCCTGCCATCCCCGAATCCCGGAGCACGCCTGGCATGGTGCGCCGTACGGGATAGGCGACCCGTCCGGCGCACCACTGTTGCCATGTTGACCCTAGCATCACCCACGACGGGCCGCCAGCGTGGCCCACAGACGGTGGGCCCCTTTGAGCAGAGAGACACCCGAAGGCGGCCACACCTCCAACTAGTCGGCCCAAGACAGAGCCGGCTCCCCGCAGCCGGCTTGCCGCCTTCCTCGAAGAGGACGCCCCATTAAGGAGACAAGACGCGGTAAGGCTACAGCAATCGCCTGACAGGCGGCGGTACTGTAGCCGCGTTTGCCACGATGGAGCTCACGTCAACAAGATGAAGCCACAGCAACCAGCCGCCGACCAGGCCCTGGATAGTGGGGCCTGCCTGTCGACCAAGGGGTCGGCAGTCGGCGGGCCCCAGCAGCCGGCGCAGAAGCCGGCGAGCATAATCACAGACGACTGGGCCCCGTGCCCAGCCGGATTACCATTGTACCCTCGGGGGTAGGCCTATATAAACCCCCCGGAGCACCCATGCAAAGGGTTGGACCCTTAGCTAATTCTAGACACAA
This sequence comes from Triticum dicoccoides, assembly GCF_002162155.2. Classification (NCBI taxonomy): domain Eukaryota; kingdom Viridiplantae; phylum Streptophyta; class Magnoliopsida; order Poales; family Poaceae; genus Triticum; species Triticum dicoccoides. Next base: position 229,623,099 of record NC_041384.1, on the reverse strand, counting down.
AAATTAAGGAGAAGAAGCAGGCTAGCCGTGCCCTTCTTCCTCCTTCCCCCCAAAACAGCTCAAGGAGCGTTGTGTAGCCACTTGATTCATCTAGTGAACATGCGGAGACCCCGCAGAGCAGCAGTAGGGGTGTTATCTCCACGGAGAGCCCCGAAGCTGGGTAAGATCCGCCGGCGTGCATGTCTTCGCCTTATCCCGTTTCCAGGCACCGACGATGTCTTACTGGCTCCCACAATGATAAGCCACCCGTTGGCATATGTCGCACCTACCACCCGACATTGGGCGCCCAACGCGGGGCCAGGTGCACCGTCGTCCGGAGACCTGTTCTGGATGGGAACCTTATTCCTCCCCCGCGAGCGTAGCCAGCCCGGCACGCTCGATGGCGCTTGCCACGACGCGCTGCAAGGCGTCACCAGCATCTGCGCGGCAGGCGGCCTCGCCGATCTCCTCGACAAAACTCTCATCTCCGACGAGCTCGCCTCCGATGCGGGCACCGACCACCTCGCCAACCTTCTTGGCCAGCTCCATGTCTCCAACGAGCCCGCTGCGGATCTGGAGTCGGTTGGCTCCACCGACCCGATGCCTGGCGACTCCGACACGGCCTCCTATGACACCTTCCCCACCAACGTCGCGATCTACAATGACCCGCTTCCTCGAACCGACGGCTACGATGCTGTCACCGCCGAAGTGATGGTTGTCGGCCACGGCGGCCTGACCGACGAGAGCGCCCACGACGCCTCGCGCGCGGCGGCCCACGACTTGTCCGCTCCCCTCCCGGCTGATGCCGACGACGAAGCACTGGAAGCACGCCGCCTCGCCCTCCTCGCAGAGGGCCGGAGGCTGGCCTCCGTAAGACGCCTCACTGAGGCCTACCAGCGTGAAGCTGACCGCGCCGCCTTCGGCACGCCGTCCCGGGGCGGGCCAAGATGGGCCGGCCTTGTCAAGCAACGCGGCGCCGTCATCGCCGACACGCTGGGAGTCGACCGCCCGGTCTATGCCACGCCGCTCGAGAACTTGCGTGCCACCCAGGCGGCCGTAGATGAGTTGGACGGCTTGGAGGCCGAAGACCTCCCCCACATGACCCGGCGCATCCAGCAACTGATCGACGCAGCCGCGCAGAGGCACGAAGCAGAGGCCCGTGCGGGAAGCCCTCCCCCGCGCCGAGATCATGGCGCAACGTCCCGGACGCCGACTACGAGCAATACCTGCGCGCGACGCGAGAAGGAGCCGGCTACCAGCCGCAGCCGGACCCGGATCTCCATCGAGCGAGACGCGGACGGTCATCCCCGAGCCATGGAATGGCGAGGCGACCCGCCTCCGCCTCCGCCCCGTGGAGAGAGATATCCCGCCTCGCCGCCAGTGGCGCACCCGACTCTCAGCGGTCGGCTAGGCCACCGTGAAGGAATCGGCGAGAGCGATGCCCGCCATCGGATCGACCGCCTGGCGTGATCCCTGGCGTTGGAAGAAGAAGACGATGTCGGCCCGCCTTGTTTCGGCCCCCGCATCCGCGACGAGCCCTTTCCCAAAGGGTTCTCGCTCCCAAGAGACACGCCCAAGTACAGCGGCTCCGTAAAGCCGGAAGATTCGTTGATCGACTACTCCATGGCGGTTAGCATAGCCAACGGCAACCGGCGCGTTGCCGTGAAGTACGTGCCCCTCATGCTGCAAGGCACGACGCGGACCTGGCTCAACAGCCTCAAGCCGCGTAGCATCAACAGCTGTCTAGATTTCACAGAAGCCTTCATCCGCAACTTCACCAGCACCTACAAGCGGGCTCCCAAGCCCAGACAGCTCTCCTTGTGCGTACAAGGCCCCGCCGAGTCCACTCGCGATTACCTCACGTGTTGGGCCGAGCTCCGCAACTCCTGCGAAGGGGTGCACGAGGTGCAAGCCATAGAATACTTCACAGCCGGATGCCGAGAAGGCACCCTCCTCAAGCACAAGCTCCTCTGCGACGAACCGGCTACCCTCGACGAACTTCTGGACATAGCGTATAAGTACGCCACCGCCGACTCCTCGATGAAGACCGAGCTTCGGGTAGACGCGTCCGGAAAGGTACTCAACCCGGCGCCCAAGACGCCGGCTGGGGACTCCGGCCGACACCCCAACTCGAACGACCACAAGCGCAAGGGCCCCGCGCCCCCTCCCGCCAGTCGACAGGTGGCCACAGTCGAAGACGCGCCGCCTGAAGAACGACCGGCGCCCAAGAAACCCAAGGGCGGTAGGCCGGCTTGGCAGCCCGCTTTCTCCTACGAGCAAACTCTCGACGCCCCTTGCAAGTTCCACAGCGGCGCGAAGCCGTCCAACCACACAACCCGGAAGTGCAATTGGGTCACCCGAATCTCCAAGGGCGAGGGTCTCTTGCCGCCTCCGCCCGCCGGCCCGCCGCCTCCGGCCCCGCCGCCTCCGCCCGCTCGGCCCACAGGCGGAGCCGTGCATGACGAGTTCCCTGACGAGCAAGCCACCTACATCGTCTTTACCAGCCAGCCCGAAGACCGGCGCAGCAAACGCCGAGAGCACCAGGAAGTCAGCGTGGTCGCTGCCAACCCCGCCGGACACATGCATTGGTCAGAAAAGCCCATCAGCTGGAGCCGGGCCGACCATCCGGAGGTGATGCCGTGTCCCGGCTCTTATGCTTTGGTCCTGGAAGCCACCCTTGCAACGGACAGACGCGCCGCCCGCTTCTCCCGTATGTTGATAGACGGCGGGAGCAGCATCAACATCCTGTACCGTGACACCCTGGAAAAGCTAAATGTCAAGACGAAGCAGCTGATGCCTACGCGGATAGTGTTCCATGGCATCGTACCCGTCCTGTCCTGCGCCCCCATTGGCAAAATCAAGATTGATGTACTTTTTGGGGACAAGGAGCATTTCCGCTGGGAAGCGATCTGGTTTGAAGTGGTGGAACTGGAGAGCCCTTACCATGCATTGCTTGGCCGACCTGCTTTGGCCAAATTCATGGCAGTTCCCCACTATGCATACCTCAAGATGAAGATACCAAGCACCAAAGGCGTCATCACCGTAGCCGGTGATTATAAGAAGTCCTCCGAGTGTGCGGCGGCTAGCAGCCGGCTGGCCGAGTCCCTTGTGATTGCCGAAGAGAAGAAGATGCTGGACCGAGCCGTGGCCATGGCCGGCAAGCAGTCAGCCGTGTCCCCCGACCCCAAGGAGCACGATGCTCAGGGATCTTTCCAGCCGGCCAAGGAGACGAAGAAGATACCTCTTGACCCCGAGCATCCAGAGAGGTTTGCCGTCATCGGGGCGAACCTGAAGAGCAAATAGGAAGGCGAGCTCGCCGATTTCCTCCATGAGAATCGGGACATCTTTGCATGGTCCCCCAAGGACATGCCGGGTGTTCCGAGGAAATTCACCGAGCACAAACTACACGTTCGAGAAGACGCAAAGCCAGTCAGGCAACCCCTTCGCCGATTGTCGGAGGAGAAGCACAGGATTGTAGGGGAGGAGATAGCCCGGCTCTTGGCGGCCGGCTTCATCATGGAAGTTTTCTTTCCAGAGTGGCTCGCCAACCCGGTCCTTGTGCTAAAGAAGAACAACAAGTGGCGCATGTGTATAGACTACACGAGCCTCAATAAGGCCTGCCCCAAAGATCCTTTTGCCCTGCCAAGGATTGACCAAGTGATAGACTCCACAGCCGGATGCGAGCTGTTGAGTTTTTTGGATGCTTACTCCGGATACCATTAGATAAAGCTAGACCCGGACGACCGCCTGAAGACCGCCTTCATCACGCCATTTGGATCCTTCTGCTACCTGACTATGACATTCGGCTTGAGAAATGCCGGTGCCACTTTTCAGCGTTGCATGCAGAAGTGCCTCCTCAAGCAACTCGGCAGAAACGCTCACGTATACGTGGACGACATTGTGGTGAAGACGGAGAAGCGTGGCACCTTGCTAGGAGACCTCAAGGAAACGTTTGAGAACCTACGCCGGTTCCAAATCAAGCTCAACCCTGAGAAATGCGTGTTCAGAGTGCCAACCGGCCAGCTCCTAGGCTTCTTGGTCTCCGAATGCGGCATCGAATGCAACCCGGTGAAGATCAAGGCCATCGAGAGAATGGCGATCCCCACCAAGCTTCGAGACATTCAGAAGTTCACCGGGTGCTTAGCCTCCTTGAACCGCTTCATCAGCCGGCTCGGAGAGAAGGCTCTCCCTCTCTACCGCCTCATGAAGAAGAGCACTCACTTCGAGTGGAACGACCAGGCCGACCAAGCTTTTCACGAGCTGAAGAAGATGCTGGCCACGCCGCCTGTCCTCGCGGCGCCGACTGAGAAAGAGCCCATGCTCCTCTACATCGCTGCAACAAGCCGGTCCAGAGGCCGGTGTACTATTTGAGCGAGGTGCTGTCCACCTCGAAGCAGAACTACCCGCACTACCAAAAGATGTGTTATGGCGTGTACTTCACCGCCAAGAAGCTGAAGCCCTACTTTCAAGAGCATCCTATCACGGTCGTATGCACTGCCCCGCTAGCCGAGATCATAGGCAGCCGGGATGCATCCGGCCGGGTGGCGAAATGGGCCATCGAGCCGGCCCCGTACACGACCTTCTACCAGCCCCGCACTGCCATCAAGTCCCAAGCACTGGCCGACTTCCTCGTCGACTGGGCCAAGACCCAGTACCTGCCACCGGCTCCCGACTCCACCCATTGGCGCATGCACTTCGACGGGTCCAAGATGCACACTGGCTTGGGAGCCGGCGTCGTCCTTACCTCTCCGAAAGGCGACAAGCTCAGATACACGCTACAGATCCACTTTGCCACCTCCAACAATGTGGCCGAGTACGAGGCGCTCATACACGGGCTCCGGCTTGCCAAAGAACTTGGCATTTGCCGGACCCTATGTTATGGCGACTCGGACCTGGTAGTCCAGCAATCATCCGGCGACTGGGACGCCAAGGAAGCGAATATGGCGAGCTACCGCTTCCTGGTCCAACAAATCAACGGATACTTTGAAGGATGCGAGTTCCTCCACGTACCACGAGCCGACAATGAGCCAGCCGATGCCCTGGCTCGAATAGGCTCCACTCGGCAAGCAATTCCAACCGGCATCGCTCTACAACGCCTCCTCAAGCCGTCTATCAAGCCGTCTCCGGAATCCGATTCCATCTTCGTGCCGCCTGACCCCGACGCGGTCGGGTCCGGCTCGAAGAACCCAGTAGGCAACCCCAAGACCCTCGTAGCCGGCCCGGCGACTTCGGCAGCCGGCTCGGGGACTTCGGCGGCCGGCTCGGGGACTGCGGAAGCCGGCCCGGGGACTTCCGCGGCCGACTCCAGCACCTCACCGCCTAGCTCGCCCACCCTGGTAGCAGTAGCCACATTGGCGGTAGGAGAAGTCCCGGATCCATCATGGGCTCAGTCCATCCTCAACTTCCTAGTAAACCAAGACCTGCCGGCTGGAGAAACAGAAGCAAGACAAGTCCAACGTCGAGCCGGAGCATACACAATCGTCAACAGAGAACTACTCAAGCGCAGTGTCACTGGAATCCTCCAATGGTGCGTCGATCAAGAGAAGGGCATTGCAATCCTCACAGATATTCACCAAGGTGAATGCGGCCACCATGCGGCCTCAAGATCACTTGTCGCCAAAGCCTTCTGCCATGGTTTCTTCTGGCCGACTGCTTTGGAAGACGCCAAAGAATTAGTCAAACATTGCAAGGGATGCCAACTCTTCAGCTCCAAGCAACACGTGTCGGCTTCGGCACTCAAGACCATTCCCCTCACTTGGCCCTTTGCCGTTTGGGGACTGGACATGGTGGGCCCATTCAAGACGGCGCGCGGCGGCATGACGCATTTGCTCGTCGCCATGGACAAATTCACCAAGTGGGTTGAGGCAAAGCCGATCAAGAAGCTGAATGGGCCGACTGCCGTGATGTTCATCGCAGACATAACAACTTGGTACGGCGTGCCGCACAGCATCATCACCGACAATGGCACGAATTTTGCCAAAGGAGCCTTGGCACGTTTCTGCGCAGCCCAAGGTATCCGGCTGGACTTAGCATCCGTCGCCCACCCGCAGTCCAACGGCTAGGTCGAGCGAGCCAACAGCCTCATCCTCTCCGGTATCAAGCCTCGACTGGTCGTACCTCTGGACCGCTCGGCCGGCTGTTGGCTCGATGAGCTGCCGGCTGTCCTCTGCAGTCTGCGCACTACACCAAACAAGTCAACCGGCTTCACCCCTTTCTTCCTTGTGTATGGTGCCGAGGCGGTCATCCCAACTGACATCAAGTTCGACTTGCCTCGAGTAACCATGTACACGGAAGCGGAGGCCAAGGAAGCACGAGAAGACGGCGTCGACCTGCTGGAAGAAAGCCGGCTGTTAGCCCTCAGCCGGTCTGCCATCTACCAGCAGGGTTTGCGCCGCTACCACAGCCGGAAAGTCAGGCCAAGATCTTTCCAAGAGGGCGATCCTGTGCTCCGGCTGATCCAGCGAACAGCCGGCCAGCACAAGCTCTCAGCCCCTTGGGAAGGCCCCTTCGTCATCAGCAGGGCTCTAGGCAACGACTCCTACTACCTGATCGACGCGCAGAAGCCGAAGGCACGCAAGAGAGACGACTCCGGCAAGGAGTCGGAACGACCATGGAACGCCAACCTCCTTCGAAGATTTTACAATTGAAATGCTATATGTACCGCGCTAACTTTTGTGTTAAGTACAAGACAATAGGCTCCCCGAGGAGGGCTCGGGGACTGCCATCTCTTATTTATGAATGAAAAGTATCATGCTCATAACCTTGTCGTATCATTTACTTATTCCGTCCGGCACCGAGTTCAACTAAGTCGGCTCGGGGACTGGCCGACTGGAGTTATGTTAGAAGTCCTACCCACAGTCAGACAAGTAGTGTGCCGGCTCTCAAGCCTTCTCTTGCCAAAAGTCGCAGTCCGAAGAACCGGCTGTCCGGCTGGCAAGAGTTAAAGGTAGGAACGGGCGCCCACACGAAAAACGGCTAGGGACTAACGGACTAATATAACAAAAGCTGGTTTTTCTCACACCGCCGACTGGCTACCAGAGTAGCCGGCCGGCCGGCTTCCATTCACTTCACTTTAATCCAACAAAGCTCAAGTACTTACCTCCCCAAAGAGGGAAGGCGGCAAAGGAAAAAGCCTAAGGATAAAAAAGCATACGTGAATGGAAACCAAACATGCACATGATAATATTTACATAAAAAGACCTCCAAGAGGACAGCATTCAACATAGTTTGGATACACCCCCAGTGGGTGGAACTGGGAAAACTTAACAAAGATTGTTCAAAGACAACAAAGCAGAAAAGACAAAGATGGCAGGTCAAGCTGGCGGAGTGGCCGACGAGCCAGACTAGTTGGCGGAGACGGTCGTACCGGCTGAAGGAGCGGCCGGCTGACGAACTTCGGCTTGGTTGCCGCCTCCCGCAGAGGGTGCGCTTCCACGCGCCTCGTTGCTGGAGGCACGGTCGGCCTGAGGTCGGCTGGTTGTTCCACCAGCCGGCTCGACGTCTTCGCCACCCGCATCTTCATCTTCTTCGCCCTCGTCGCTGGAGGCAATCTCCTCCGCCGAGTCCTCGCCCACCGCCGGGTCCAGCCTGAACCACTCCTCCGGCTGAACAACACCGTCATCATCGATTTCGGGTGCGAAAACGCTGATGTCGGTGCACTCGGCGATCGTCGAAGCTCGCTGGGCGATAGCCGGCCTCACCTCCTCCAGCTCCGCGTCGGCCTCCATCCGCCAAGTGCGCAGCTGGTCCAGGCTCAGCCCTGGGTACCAAGCCCGAACGAATTTCAGCGCCCGCCCGGCTCCGAGGCGGGCCGCTGACGCTTTCCAAGCCTCGAAGCGACCAACTGTGATTTCCAGCCAGTCGGCAGTTCAGCTTGGGGTGCGGGGGATCGTCTCGCCGGGCCAGAGGGCGTCCAACACTTGCGCCCTGGCACGTTGGAGCCAGCGAAGCATCCGATGAGCCGGCTGCAACCGTGCCTGGATAGCCAGGAGCTGCTCCTCGAGGGTCCGGTTTGCATCTGGCGCAATGTCGGCCCCCGCTTGACGGCGCGCCTCGCGATGGGCCTCAATGCTTTGGGCGGCGAAGGCGGAGTAGCCCGGGAAGTAATCTGCAACAGCTCAAGATAAGTCAAAAAACCCAAGCGGCAAGGGGTAGGGGAGGCCCGAGGAAGGCAGCTTACCGTCGATCAAGTCCTCGATCCGTCCGAAGCCTTCGTCCAGGCCTCGCCGGGTCTTAGACCAGGTCGCCGCCGCCATCTCATACTCCGCCATCAAGGCATCTTCGCTTTCCTGCGCCGCCTGCAGGGCCGCTTTGTGGCTCTCCACTTGGTCGGCCAGCTTCTTGGCTAGGCGATCCCTTTCCTGGACCAAGGCGGCGCACTCGGCCTCCTTGGTATGAAGGGCGGCCTTCGCCTCACCGAGCTCCTTCCTCAAGTCGGCGTTGGCCCCTGAAGACAAAGAAAAACCAATAAGAAAAGAGTCGTCAAGAAAGATCCAACCTGACTGCACAACAGTCGGCCCGAATCTCGGGGACTACACCCAGTGGGTGCGCTGACGCGCCCCCACAGGAGACAGACAAAATCAAGTACTTACTTCGGCTGTCGGCCAGGTCGTCGGTCCGCCGGCTCAACTCCCGAGCCTGGGAGTCGAAGGCGGCAGCACGAAGGTTGTGGTATTCCTGAAAGTTCAGAAAGAAGCAAAGTAAGGTGGCCGTCGAGAAAGATCCGAGCCGACTGCGCAGCAGTCGGCCCGAATCTCGGGGACTACACCCAGTGGGTGCGCTGACGCGCCCCCACGGAAGAAATTAAGAAAGCAAAGCAGCCAAGAACGAAGGGCTCACCCGGATAGTGGCTGGCGTTGACAAGAACTCTTGGTTGAGCGGTTGTAGCAGGGCGGCCTGAGCTTGCAGCCGGCTCCGGACCCCTTGAGCCGCCGCATCCAGCTAGCCAGTCCTCCCGCTGGGAGTCCACTCAGACACGGCGGTGCTGGCCGCCTCCAGATCTTCCGCCGGCTGGCCTGCACCCACGGCTCGGCGCAACTCCGGTGGAGCGGCGCTTCCCCCTGCGCGCCGGCCCGTCGCCAGCTGCACCTCGAGGCCGGCTCTGTTCTCCGGCTCACCCCCGGCCGGCCCCTCTGGCGCCGCTGACGATTGACCGCCTTGGCCCGCTCCGGTTGGCGCTGCTAGCGGCGCTCTCCCCGCCAAGGCCACGGGGTCCTCCCTCCTCTCCAACAGCGGCGGCTCTTGGACGATCTCCTCCGCCAAGGGCAATGAGGTGTCGGGGGCTACGGCTCGGAGAGGAATGGCGAGCAGTGGAGGCTGGCTGCGGGAGCTTTCCGCCTCCGTCTCCGCAGTAGCCGCCTCCATCTGGGCCTTGGCTGCCGCCTCGGCTTGCTCCCTCGCCGCCTGGGCGGCCGCCTTCTCCGCCGCCTCGCGCTCCTCCCGCGCTTCGCGGGCGTTCCGCTCTATGGCCTCCCTGAGATCGGCGCGGGGGTCCACGCGGCGGGAGCTCGAAGACCCTCTAGCCGGCCCACGACGGAGCCGCCCGGGCCCCGCTCAAAGGAAAGCGGCGCGCTGTCCAGCAAGCAAAGAAAAGTTAAGAAGAATATTCGAAGAGAAAGAGAATGATGACGAGCATGCGGCAAGGCAGTCGAAGACTTACGCCGAGACCGCCTGGGGCTGCTTCACCGCCTTGCGGAAGCGGGCCGCCTTCGCGGCCGCCTCGTCTCGCTTTGTCGCCGCGGTGGAGGGCTTGGACTTCTTCGGCCGACTGCCGAAGAGGCCTAGAGCGGCCCGGCGCTTCTGCGCGCCGCCGGCAGCCGGCGCGACAGACGAGCCCGCGCCCTGTTGGTCGGCTGCCGGCTGGCGACGCGGGGCGACTTCGGCTTCGAATTCGTCCGGCCAGTCCTCGAAGCTCGCGGTGAACCTTGAGCCTCCGGGCTCGGCACTGTCCCCCACAACGGCGTCCTCCATGGCGGCCGCCCCCAAATCCGGGTCGTCAACATCATCCACCGTGCGGTCGGGGGTATACTGGCGTTCAATTCCCGCCGCCCCAGCCGGTGGCACAAGAAGAGGGTTCTGCTCAAAAGAGCCTTCTAGTCAGAAGCCGGCCGTCATGAAGCCGGCCGACGACAATAAGAAGATAGAGAGAGAGACTTACCACGGGCGGAGGATTGGCGCGGTAATATGGCACCTTGCCGTATTGCCAGTCCCCGGCGAGCTTACAGTTGGCGATGTAGTTAACCATGAGCGCCACCTCCGCTTGGGGCATTTCCCATGTGCTCAGACGGCTTGGGTCGAAGCGGCCGCTCATCTGACACATCATATGGGGCCGGCTTTGGAGAGGAAGGATCGACGCTCCACGAAGGCGGACACCAAGTCGGCCCCGCGCAAGCCTTCCGACTGAACCAACACCCGAAGCCGGGAGATGGCGGCGTTCCTGGCCGGAGACAATGACTGGGACCGGAAGCTCCACGAGGGCTGCCTCCCAGCCGGCGGGCCGGCTACGTAATCCGGCAGGTTGATGTAGTCTCCTTGCTCAGCGACGTTCTTCACATAAAAATAAGATCTCTGCCAGACCTTCACCGACTGGATCAGGGGGATGGGCGGGAACGGATTGTTCTCGCTCGCCCTCCTCATGGCGATGAAGGCTCCGCAGGGGGCGGGCACGCCGGTGATGACCGTGCCGAGCTTGCTTTGGAAGAACTCTCCCCAGAGCTCCAGCGTGGGGAGCAGCCCCAAGAAGCCTTCGCAGAGGGAGACGAAGGCTGACAGCAGCATCACCGCATTGGGCGTGAGGTGATGCGGCTGGAGGTTGTAGAACTCCATGAAAGAGCGCAGAAACCCGCTCGCCGGAAGGCCGAAGCCGCGCAGGAAGTGCGAGCAGAAGACGACCCGCTCGCCCTCCTCCGGCACCGGCGACATCTCCTTCGCGGGCGCCAGGCAGACCTGTACGCGGTCGGCGCCGGGCAGGCACCGGGTCTGGCGAAGGAACTCCACGTGGTCTTCATGGACGTTGGAGCCGTCCCACGAGCTTGACAACGCCATGGGAACGAGGCGTTGTGGAGACACGACGGCGCTGAGACGGGAAGCTGCGACGGCAGGGAGAGGAAGAAGATGAGGGTTAGGAGGGGCGGAGCGGGAGGGAGCGTGCGAACCTCTGTCGCTCTCCCTCCTCCCCCTACTTATAGGCTCACGTGGCGGAGCCGAGGAGGCGCGGCGTGGGGAAGCGTGGGGATCGATCGTGCCCACTCCCCACGTCCCGCGATCGTCGAGCCTTAACGGCGAAACGAAACTGCCTCGAGAAGGCGAGCGGCCCCTGTGGGCCACGGAAGATCCGCGCCCGGACTAAGGCTCGCGAGTGGCGGGCCCGAGCCTATGGCGGCGTCCCGTCGC
>NC_041384.1:229517340-229611339 GCF_002162155.2 Triticum dicoccoides | reverse complement strand
CGCGGGTTGCCCCCCCCTCGTCTCGCCTACGAGACGCGGGGCTTTCTGAAGTCGGCATACGCCCGCTAAGCCGGCTCTCCAGGATGTGAAGCTGACCAAGCTTCTCGTCCCCCTGCTCACCTCGGAGCTCGATCAGCTTCGGGGACTACTGTCGGAGTAAATAGCCATGGGTAGCCTAGTCGGCTTCCCCTGGCCCTCCTGAAGAAATTACGAGCCCGCCCAGCTCTCAAGAATTCAAAACATAGGGGCCGCCTTCCCCTTGCTGGCTGCCACCCAGGCCGGCTTTCGGAAGGCGGTCCGACTTTAGCCCTCATGAGAAGGCCGACTCCAAGAAGCCGGCCATGAGAAGGCCGACTCCAAGAAGCCGGCTCCCCATAAATCGGTCAAGACCGTACCCACAAAGTTTGCACCCACCTAACGGCGGTGCGACGGGGCGTGGCTACAGTAAAGCCTTCCATCCCCGAATCTCGGAGCACGCCTGGCATGGTGCGCCGTACGGGCTAGGCGACCCGTCCGGCGCACCACTGTTGCCATGTTGACCCTGGCATCACCCACAATGGGCCGCCAGCGTGGCCCACAGACGGTGGGCCCCTTTGAGCAGAGAGACGCCCGAAGGCGGCCACGCCTCCAACTAGTCGGCCCAAGACAGAGCCGGCTCCCCGCAGCCGGCTTGCCGCCTTCCTCGAAGAGGACGCCCCATTAAGGAGACAAGACGCGGTAAGGCTACAGCGATCGCCTGACAGGCGGCGGTACTGTAGCCGCGTTTGCCACGATGGAGCTCACGTCAACAAGATGAAGCCACAGCAACCAGCCGCCGACCAGGCCCTGGATAGTGGGGCCTGCCTGTCGACCAAGGGGCCGGCAGCCGGCGGGACCCACCAGTCAGCGGGCCCCAGCAGCCGGCGCAAAAGCGGGCGAGCGCAGTCACAGACGGCTGGGCCACGTGCCCAGCCGGATTACCATTGTACCCTTGGGGGGTAGGCCTATATAAACCCCCCAGAGCACCCATGCAAAGGGTTGGACCCTTAGCTAATTCTAGACACAAAAATCAAGGAGAAGAAGCAGGCTAGCCGTGCCCTTCTTCCTCCTTCCCCCCAAAACAGCTCAAGGAGCGTTGTGTAGCCACTTGATTCATCTAGTGAACATGCGGAGACCCCGCAGAGCAGCAGTAGGGGTGTTATCTCCACGGAGAGCCCCGAAGCTGGGTAAGATCCGCCGGCGTGCATGTCTTCGCCTTATCCCATTTCCTGGCACCGGCGATGTCTTACTGGCTCCCACAATGATAAGCCACCCATTGGCATATGTCGCACCTACCACCCGACAATATGTGAACATCACAAACGATTTAGATAGCTTAAACCGTGTGTGATGAGTTTGTACGTCAAAAATTTTGGTTCGAATTTTCATTGTTACAGTGGTCATCCACGTCATTGCACAATTCGGGTACACAAAGGAGACTACAGCACACCCACACCTCTAGTGTCAACATAGAACAACAGGAGTGTTGTGTTAAATATTGGAATTTTTTGGGGTTCGTTTGGACATTTTATACATTGACTAGGTTTTCTAGGCATGTTATGTGCATAATTCAAATTTGAACTACATGCACATGCTCCAGTGCATATAAATTGGTTGAAAAAACAAATATATGTCATTGGTTGCATGCTTAGGTCCCATGCAAGAAATGGGAATGTATGTCAAACACCCTGCCATCGTCACTAGCCCGCAAACATTGAGATACCTGGTTTTTAATTTCAAGTAACTCCAAAACTCGTCTGAAATTCATGAAACTTGGCATGCTATCATGGAGCGGCATCAACATGCCGTGGTAAAAAATTTATCCCATTTGGGGCAGGTTTGGTTATCAGCTTCTCACAAACCAGAGCTTCTCACAACAAGCCTGATGGTTATGGTAGGGAACGTGCCACCTTTGGGGATGAAACGATATCTGTTGCCTCTTATTGTTTTCAAAAAAATTCTAGTGTCAACATAGAACAACATGTGTGCTATGTTAAATTTTGGACTTTTCGGGGTTTGTTTGGACATTTTTATACATTAACAGGGTTTTCTAGGAATTTTATGTGCATAATTCAAATTTGAACTACATGCACATGCTCCAGTGCATATAAATTGGTTGAAAAATCAAATTTTTGTCCTTGGTTACATGCTTAGGTCCCATGCAAGAAATGGGAATGAATGTCAAACACGCTGCATGCCACCGTTACTCGACCGCAAATATTGTGATACCTAGTTTTAAATTCTAGTAAATCCAAAACTCGTCTAAAATTGATGAAACTTGGCATGCTATCATGGAGCGGCATCAACTTGCTATGGTAAAAAAATGTCCCATTTGGGGCAGGTTTGGGTATAAGCTTGTCACAAACCAGAGCTTCTCACAACAAGCCTGATGGTTTCGGTAGGGAACGTGACACCTTTGGGGATGAAACGATATCCGTTGCCTCTTATTGGTTTCAAAAAAATTCTAGTGTTAACATAGAACAACAGGAGTGCCATGTTAAATTTTGGATTTGTTTTGGCGTTTGTTTGGACATTTTATAGATTAAATGTGTTTTTAGGCATTTTATGTGCATAATTCAAATTTGAACTACATGCACATGCTCCAGTGCATATAAATTGGTTGAAAAATCAAATATGTGTGCTTGGTTGCATGCTTAGGTCCCATGCAAGAAATGGGAATGAATGTCAAACACCCTGCATGCCACCGCCACTCAGCCGCAAACATTCAGATACCTGGTTTTTAAATTCTAGTAAATCCAAAACTCGTCTGAAATTCATGAAACTTGGCATGCTATCATGGAGCGGCATCAACATGTTGTGGTAAATTTGTTGTCCCATTTGGGGCAGGTTTGGTTATAAGCTTCTCACAAACCAGAGCTTCTCACAACAAGCCTGATGGTTTCGGTAGGGAACGTGCCACCTTTGGGGACGAAACGGTACATGTTGCCTCTTATTGCTTTCAAAAAAATCATGTGTCAACATGTAACAACAGGAGTGCTCTGTTACATTTTGAAATTTTTTGGGGTCCGTTTGAACATTTTGATACATTAACTGGGTTTTCTAGGCATTTTATGTGCATAATTCAAATATGAACTACATGCAGATACTCCAGTGCATATAAAATGGTTGAAAAATCGAATATGTGTCCTTGGTTGCATGCTTAGGTCCCATGCAAGAAATGGGAATGCATGTCAAACACCTTGAATGCCACCGTCACTCGGCCGCAAACATTGAGATACCTGGTTTTTAAATTCTAGTAAATCCAAAACTCGTCTGAAATTCATGAAACTTGGCATGCTATCATGGAGCGGCATCAACATGCCGTGGTAAAAGTTTTGTACCATTCGGGGCGGGTTTGGGTATAAGCTTGTCACAAACCAGAGCTTCTCACAACAAGCCTGATGGTTTCGGTAGGGAACATGCCACCTTTCGGGACGAAACAATATCCGTTGGCTCTTATTGCTTTCAAAAAATTTCTAGTGTCAACATAGAACAACAGGAGTGTTGTGTTAAATTTTATTCTTATAGTGGGTGATGTCTACTACACAACTTTATTCTTGTAGACATGTGGTGGGCCTCCAAGAACATAGTTTTGTAGGACAGCAGCAATTTTCCCTCAAGTGGATAACCTAAGGTTTATCAATCCGTGAGAGGTGTAGGATGAATATGGTCTCTCTCAAATGACCCTGCAACCAAATACAAGAAATCTCTTGTGTCCCCAACACACCCAATACAATGGCAAATTGCATAGGTGCACTAGTTCGATGAAGAGATGATGATAAAACTGTAATATTGATGGTTGAAATATATTTTGATAATCTGAATAAATAAAAACAGCAAGGTAGCAAATAGTATACTGGCACAAAAACGGTATTGCAATGCTTAAAAACAAGGCCTAGGGTTTGTACTTTCACTAGTGCAATCTCCCAACAGTGCTAATATAGTTGGATCATATGATTATCCCTCAAAGTGCAACGAAGAATCACTCCCGAGTTCCTATTAGCAGAGAACAAAAGATTGGAGTTGTTTGTAGGGCTCGAAACCACCTCAAAGCTATTGTCTGATTCGGGGTTCCGGCAAACCATTGAGGTTTCAACTCTGGGGTGCGCACGAAGATCTCTCTCTCTTCCTAGCTTACTCTCGCAACGATCTCAAGGCCTAGCTCGCCAAACCCAATGAACAAGAGACACGAGGGTTTATACTAGTTCGGGCCACCGTTGTGGTGTAATACCCTACTCTAGTGTGGTGTGGTGGATTGCCTCGTGTGATGAGGATGAATTAGTACAGTGGATGAACAGCCTCCTAAGGAGAGGTGTTCTTGAGCTTGATGAGCTCGTGTGTCTGGAGATGGTCTGAATGATCCGTCCCCGCTATGGTGGTGGCTAGCCCTATTTATAGAGGCCCTAGTCCTCTTCCCAAATGTTAGGCGGGAAGGGATCCCACAACAGCCCATTTTGAAGGGAGACAACTAGTACAAGTTATCCTGACAAAAGGTGGTCTTCGCCGGCCAAAGGCTCTGGTGGTGATGCACCTATGGGCTCCATGGTAACCTTCGTCATGCCGTCCTGCTGGTCTTGATCTTGTTGCACCAATATGGAAACCATTCTCGGATGACTTGGGACTCCTCTCCTGCGCCTGCTTCTTTATCACCAAAGAGGAACATGGCACTCTGCGCCCTCTAGCGCCCGCCTGGCTTCAGTCGTCACGGATCACGTCACACGAACCTCGTGATGAGCCCCCCTCCTTGATATCTCCGCTCCTCGGGAGCCAGCCTAGTGAGGCTTCCCCTAAGGAGGTCCTGTGTCATCCGCCTCGCGAGGCTTGGCCCCTCGCAAGGGTCTTGAGTGGTTGCTGATGAAGATGGGCCATACTGGGCCGTCGGTAGAGCCACGCCGCGGGCCGCAGGTAGGCAAGTCTAGGTACCCCCGTTCCCAGGACGCCTACAGTAGCCCCCAGGCCGAAGGCACACTCGGACTTGGCTTCGAGGCGAAGCCAAAGGGCAAGTGCGGAGCGCCGCAGGCCCCAACTGCCCACGGCCTTGATTGACGCGTGGCGATTGACAGGATGCGGGTGTCTCCACTTCCCCATGCTGCCTCAGCAACTGCCCGACCTGACGAGACCCTGTTGCATGCAGAAGAAAACCATTATTACCTTAGATCATGGAGGCCAGTTGTTGGCCTCCCTCTGGCTATAAATGAGGAGAGGGGCGGAGCCCCCGTCGCTCATCTCCTTCACCACTTCGCTTGCTTCTTCCTCCTCTTTGCTCCACCGCCTTGAAGCGACACTCATGGCATCGACAAAGAGGCTGTTGGCCGCAGAGTAGTGGAAGGCTCGCCAGGAGGGGCCCGACTCACCACCTCCTAAGAGGGGGCGTGGTAGCCCCACAAGCACGCCGCAACCTCATCTGCAGTCCCTCGTGGGCGTGGGCGAACTTCCTCAGTGTCCGGGGCCGTCCCTGGCAGCGGCGGCGGTGCCTCTTCGCGCGGCGGGGGCCGCCCAAGATGGCAGTCCCGCCCATGAAGGGATGCGCGCTATGGTCGCTCGGCCTCCCTGTCCGCGCTTCCACTTGTCAAAGGTGCTGCCGGAGTTCCTCGTGTGGTCGGAGAACCCGGCCGACACCTGGCTTCAGCTTCCGCGCTCCTTTGTCGGCGAGCTGCCGGCCACGGGTCCTGGAGGCCTCTGGCTGCAGGCCGACGGCTGCTGCAGAAAGGCCTCGTGGGTCGTGGTGGAGGTCTCCGTTGCGGGCAATGTAGCCCTGGACCGTGGCTGGCAGACGTTTGCCCCCGCGCGCAGTCTGAAGTGGTAGTGCACCGTCCACTTCAAGTACGACGGCGCCACGAACCTCTTCGTGAGGTTGCTCGGGGAAGATGGTGGCTGTGTGGGGTGCAGCCCTAAAGACAGCGATGGTGATGAAGTGCTCGGCCTTGGCGATGACCATGACGAGGACGAGGGTGAATTCTCCCTCGGCGACGGCCACAGCTCGTCCGGCAACGGTAGCTCCTCCTCCGACGAAAGCTCCAGCAGCGGTGACTACAACCAGCCGCCACATCGTCGGGATCGCTTCGAGGACGGTGACAGGTCATCCCATTGCCACGCCCCAGTGAAGCGCGAGGAGGGCTCCGGCTGAGTCCGGGGGCAATGGGGGCCGGTCCTCGTGAGTAGCCGCGTCGTAGGAGCCGCTTTTGCCTATCCTTTCCTTTCCTCCTATATTACAAGAAACAAGTATGGGGCCCTGCGAGGGCGTGTAATGAACCGTAGTGCTTACGCTACTTTGTGCTATGTTTATTGTTTCTGGGATATGTTGTGGAATCTGTGCTTTATACAGGCGCAGAGGAATAACTTAGCTTGATACATCCGGGGTAGCTTCCACCTTATGAGGGCGCGCACCTCTTGGCATCTGGTGGGGCTTGCCTGCTGCCGACTCAGGCGACATCACGAAGCTGCAAAAATTCGTTAGGAAATCCTTATCCCTCCTTGCGGGAGGCCTCAGGCACGGGCTGATCATGGCCTAGAGCACCACGTTGCGGTACCCGTGGGCCACAGACTAAAAAAGGGGGGGTGGGTGCGCCGATCACAAGCTCAATCGAGGGCGCCTCATCGAGACCAGTGGAGGACGGACGCACGCACGCACACCTGTCCAGCCCCCTCGCGAGGCGCGCGAGGGAGAGCGTCGGGCAACTGCCGCCCTCCCTGGCGCAAAACAAAGAACCAAGGGAAGAATCAGAGATAAGAGGGGATTCAACCAAGCCATCAAGAAACGCTAACTTCAAATTCCATTAAAAGTGGTGCAAGCCAACTTCAGAAAGCAAATGAATAGCCGCGTCTGGCACCTAGTCTAGTCTTCTCACTAGCGCATAGCTAAGTGCTGCCACTAGGATGTGGGAGGGAGGCCCCGAGGCCCGAGGGCGGAACTCCGGAGACTCCGGGGCATGTACAGCCCCACTCATTATTACATGAGACTGTCACGAGCGGAGACCTTCACAGGCACTGGGCCTTGCTTCATGGGTAGAACTTATGGAGGTGTTGGATGTTCCAGGCATTCTGGATGGGGATCCCGTCCTGTGTCTTCGGGTGCGCGGCGCCAGGCCTGTAGACGCGGGAAATCCTAAACGTGCCCTCCCACATGGGTGAGAGCTTATGCAACCCTTCCCTGGAAAGCACCCGCCTCAGGACGAGATCACCCACCTCGAGGATCCTAGAGCGGACGTTGCGGTAGTGGTACCGTCGCAACGCTTGCTGGTATTTCGCCGCCCAAAGTGAGGCTTGATGGCGGCGCTCCTCCCCCAACACGAGGTCCATCCCCCGCATGGCGTCCCGACACGCCTTGTCAAACACCAAGACCTACGCGGAGCGATGCTTAACCTCGTGATGGAGAATTGCTTTAGCTCCGTAGATGAGGAAGAATGGCGTATCGCGTGTTGGCTTGGTGGCGGTGGTGCGGATGGACCATAGGATGGACTTGAGCTCGTCGTGCCAGCCCCTACCGCGGGTCTCGAGCCTCTTCTTGAAGGTCCTAGTTTTGATGCCTCTCAGGACGTCTGCGTTGGCGCGCTCGACTTGGCCATTGCTCCTGGGGTGTGCCACTGAGGCGTAGCATATCTGTGTTCCAAGGTTAGTACAATATGTCTTGCAAAGATTGCTAGTGAACTGCAACCCATTGTCAGTGATGATGCGGTTAGGGACCCCAAACTGGCTCACGAGGCCCTTGATGAACTTAACTGCCGACCCGGCTGGGATGGTGCAGACGGCTTCCACCTCTGCCCACTTGGTGAACTTGTCGATGGCGACGTAGAGGTAGCGGTAGCACCCAGGCACTCGAGGGAACGGACCCAGGATATCCAGCCCCCAGACCGTGAACGGCCACGAGAGTGGGATAGTCTGGAGACCCTGGGCTGGCTGGTGGATTTGCTTGGCATGGAACTGGCAGGCCTCGCATGACCTTACCAGCTCGGGTGTGTCGTTCAGTGTCGTGGGCCAGTAGAACCTGGTGTGGAATGCCTTGCCAACTAGGGTGCGAGACAACGAGTGATGCCCGCAGTCCCCGCATGTATGTCAGCTAGCAGCTCACTCCCCTGTTTCCGGGAGATGCATCACAAAGCAACATCATTTGGTCATTTTCTGTACATCTCACCATCCTGGAAGCAATATGCCATAGCCTGTCGGGCCACGCGCTCCACGTCCTCCTCTTTCTCCGGCAGCGTCCCTTGCACCAGGTATGCGCTGAACTACTCCATCCAGCACCCCTCTTGAGGCTCGAGCGCCAGGAGCAGGCATGCTCCTGAGGTCAGGCCACAGGTGGGGGCTCCCGAGGCTGGTGGCTGGGGGAGTTCCTCTCGAGGCGGTGCAGGCTCGGCAGCCGAGGGGGCCGCCGAGGGCTTGAAAAGTCACTCTTCGAAGACACTGGGCTCTTGGGGCTGGCGCCTTGACGCTCTCTTAGCGATCTCATCAGCTTCCTTGTTTGTGCTGCGTGGCACATGTTGCAGTTCTAGGCCCAAGAATTGCTTCTCCATATTGCACACCTCCGTGAGGTACGCCTCCATGTGCTCGTCCCTTGGCTCGTACACCTTGTTGGAGAAGTTGACGAGGAGCTGGGAGTCGCCCTTGATGGTGAGATGCTTGACCCCCAAGGCAGTTGCAGCCTTGAGGTCGGTGATCAGCCCCTCGTATTCTGCAATGTTGTTGGAGACCTTCTCGCCCGCTGGAAGCAGAGCTGCATAACGTAGTATAGTTTGTCTTGGGTGGGCGAGATGAGCACAGCGCCAGCCCCGCGCCTTGGCGTGCGAAAGCGCCGTCGAAGTACATGACCCAGCTAGCTGGTGCTTCACTTCCTGGTGAGAGCGATCGGCCCTCGCCTGCTTCGGGCTCCGGAGCGTCGGTCCATTCTGCCACGAAGTCAGCGAGGGAGGCTCCCTTGATGCCCCTGGTTGTGCTGAACTCCAGCTGAAACGCTTGCACCTCGATGTTCCACTCAGCGACTCTTCCCGCGGCGTTGGGGCTCCGGAGCACCCTCTCCAATGGGTAAGCTGAGACGACTTTAATTGGGTGGCCTTGGAAGTAATGACATAGCTTTGCGTGAGGCCACCTGGAGTGCGAGCAAAAGCATATGTGGTAAGGGGTATCGTGCTCTTGTATCCCGTAACACCGTGCTGACAAAGTATACTGGGTGCTCAATGAGGGCGGGAGCATCGATGGAGCCTGTGGCCTCTGGAGGTTGTGACGCCTCTTGAGGTGGGGGGACCTCAGGAGCTTGGTCACCCATAAGGGCCTCCGCAGGCCCAAAAATGCCGTCTTATGGGGCCTGATCATCCTCGGGCGTCGCCGTCTCGGCGCCGCACCATCCCGGCTGAAGGTGCGGCATGCTCTCGGCCTGGCGCCCCTCTCGGACAGCCACCAACACTGCGCTGGCTGAGTGGGGCGTGGCGGCCAGGTAGAGCACCAGGCGCTTGAGGGGACGGGGCACTATCATCACCGGAGGGCTGGTCAAGTATCTCTTGAGGTCTTGAAACGCCAGGTCGGCTTCTGGGGTCCACTTGAATGGGCCCTTCTTCTTCATCAGCTTGAAGAACAACAGGGCACGCTCCCCCAGCTTGGAGATGAAGTGCCCTAGCGAGGTCACGCAGCCCGCGAGCTTCTGCATTTCCTTGAGAGTTTGCGGCAGGCTCATGTCATCTATCGCCTTGACCTTCTCCGGGTTGGCCTCGATCCCCCTGTGCGCACGAGGAAGCCTAGTATCTTGACAGAGGGGACACCAAATATGCACTTCTCCGGGTTAAGCCGCAGGTCCACCTGGCGCAGGCTGGCGAAAGTCTCCTCCAGGTCCTGAATGAGGGTTCTTGCCTCCCGAGATTTTACCATGATGTCATCGACGTAGGCTTCAGCATTTCTCCCTAGCTACTGGCCCATGGCGATGTGCATCAGCCGCTAGAAGGTCGCCCTAGCGCTGCGTAGCCCGAATGGCATGCAGGTGTAGCAGTATACCCCACACAGGGTCAAGGAGTCCGTCTTCTCCACGTCCTCCATCGCCATGTTGATCTGGTGGTAACCCGAGAATGCGTCCAAGAAACACAGCAGGTCGCACTCGGCAGTGGAGTCAATGATCTGGTCGATGCGCGGGAGTGGGAACGGGTCTTGGGGGCAGGCTTTGTTGAGATTGGTGAAGTCGGCACACATGCGTTCCTTCCAGCCTTTATTGGGCACGACGACGGGGTTCACCAGCCATTCTGGGTATCGGACCTCGCGAATGACGCCTGCCACTAGTAGTTTGCGAGTTTCCTGGACGATGAAGGATTGCTTCTCCGTGGGCTACCGTCACGCTGTCTGCTTCCCAGGGCATACATTGGGGCACACCCTTAAGTGATGTTCGATTACCCCCCTTGGGACCCCTACCAGCTGTTTTGGGCTCCCAGGTGAATACCTCCTTATTCGCGCGCAGGAACTTCACCAACGCCTCCTCTTGATCCGGGTCAAGGTTGGCGCCTATGGTGAAGGTGGCTCCCGAGGACCCGTCCTCCTCGACCAACACTTGCTTCGTTTCAGCCCGATCCTGAGTGAACAATTGCTTCTTCATCACTGGCACGACCCCCTTATCCCCTGGGGCGGCTTCGCGGCTGGGCATGCTGCCGCGGCGGCCCTGAAAGCGAGCTTGAGGGTCGTCAGAACCTCCTTGGTGTCTCCAGCCACGGTGAGGACGCTGCTACTGCCCGACATCTTGATGAGGTTGTAGGTCGGATGGGTCGCCACCATGAACTGAGCTAGGGCAGGGTACCCGAGGATGGCGTTGTATGGGAGGCTGATGCGGGCGATGTCGAAGTCGATCAGCTCGGTGCGGTAGTTGTCCCGGGTACAGAAGGTGACCGGGAGGCGTATTTGCCCCAGGGGGCTGGTGGATCCGCTACCGACTCCGGAGAAAGGCTTGGTGGGGCAGAGCCGGCTGTGCAGCACGTGGAGCAATCCGAAAGCTTCCACGGAGAGCATGTTGAGGCCAGCTCTGCCGTCAATGAAGGTCTTGGCCATGGCGACATTGTAGATGGTGGGTGTGAAGAGCATTGGGAGTGTGTCTGAGCCAGCAGTGGTAGTGGGGTGGTCCCCTGAGTCGAAGCTGAGGTCAGCCTTGGGCGCCGCCCATCCTGGAGGGGCTCCCTGTTGCACAGAGGCAGCGCCGATCTGGCGGAAAAATTGCTTGACATGGCGGTCCGAAGGCGGTGCCTATGAGCTGCCGTGGAGTGCCGCGACGGCGATAGGCGCCGGCGCCGTGAAACGCGCGAAGAAAAGGCCATGCAGCTCCTCCCAAGAAGCCACAGAGGATCCTGGCAGGTTGAGCAGCCAGGCGCGTGGCGCGCCAGCTAGGGCCATGGGGAACCAGTTGGCCATGACCTTGTCGTCGCCTCCAGCCTCTAGAACGGCCTCCTCATACGCCAGCACGAAGATCGACGGATTCGCCGCACTGTCATAACGGGGTGGCATCTCCGGCCTGAACTTGTGCGGCCACCAAACCCGCCGTAAGGCGCGGTGAGGGCCCTGAGCCCCATGGTGCCGTTGCGGGAGTCCGTCGGTCTAGTCGGAGGAGCAGGAATGGCCATGAGGGGCCAAACGGGAGGGGGATGAAGCTGGTGGAGGAGAGAAGCCTTGGCGCACCCCTACCTAGCGCGCCAAATGTCGGATTCAGGGTTCCGGCAAACCCTTGAGGTTCGAACTCAAGGGTGCGCACAAAGATCTCTCTCTTCCTAGCTTACTCTTGCAATGATCTCAAGGCCTAGCTCATCGAACCCAAGGAACAAGAGACACGAGGGTTTATACTAGTTCGGGTCACCGTTGTGGTGTAATACCCTACTCCAGTGTGGTGTGGTGGATTGCCTCGTGGGCTGAGGATGAATTAGTACAGTGCATGAACAGCCTCCTGAGGAGATGTTTTCTTGAGCTCAATGAGCTGGTGTGTCTGGAGACGGTCCGAATGATCCGTCCCTGCTATGGTGGTGGCTAGACCTATTTATAGAGGCCCTGGTCCACTTCCCAAATGTTAGGCGGGAAGGGATCCCACAACAGCCCATTTTGAAGGGAGACAACTAGTACAAGTTATCCCGAGAAAAGGTGGTCTTCGCCTACCAAAGGATCTGGTGGTGATGCAGTTGTGGGCTCTACGGTGACCTCCGTCCTGCTGTCCTACTGGTCTTGGTCTTGTTTCACCAATGTGGAAACCGTTGCCGGATGCCTCGGGGCTCCTCGCCTGCACCTGCTTCTTTAGCACCAAAAAAGAGGAAATTGGCACTCTGCTGTAACACCCCGAGACCGATGGGGCAGCTGTCTTCCAGTTATTCGCTGTTGTTGCCTTGTCAGTTGTTTGCATGCCATGCATTACATATCATGTCATCATGTGCATCGCATTTGCATACGCGTTCGTCTCATGCATCCGAGCATTTTCCCCGTTGTCCGTTTTGCAATCCGACACTCCTACGTCCCCTGGCGTCCTCTTTTGTCTCTTTTAATGTGAGGGTGTTAAACTTACTCGGATTGGACCAAGATTTTCCAAGCGGCCTTGGTACACTACCGGTAGACCGCCTGTCAAGTTTCGTGCCATTTTCCAAGCCTCGTGTGTGTTGCAGCCCAACACCCCTCTAAAGTGGCCCAAAACCCATCCAAACCCCCTCCACCCTCTCGGTCGTTCGATCACGATCGCGTGGCCGAAAACCGCACCTCATTTCGACTCTCCTAGGTCCCTCTACCTATATCTTTGCACCTTCCCCCAAAATTTCACGGTACAAACCCTAGTCCTCTCCCACCTCGCGCCGCCGAACGAAATTGCTGCACCAGACATGTCCAGCCAGACACGTCACCCTGGCCAACCGGGAGGCGACACATCACCATCCGTCGCCCCGCAGCCACTCCGGGCATGTCACGTCGCCGATGGACCGCGCCCACTTCGTCGGGGCCCGCGGGAGACTAGATCCGGCCCTCCCCAGGCCCGAGTCGAGCCGCCGCCTGCCCGTCGCTTCTCCGCGGCTCCGCCGCCGCCTCGCCGACGTCGCCCGCGGGCGCCGGCCCGCGCGCCGCCCCTTCGCCTCCGCCGGTCGCCAGCTCCGCCCCGCCGCCGCACGGCGCGCCGCCTGAGCCTCCCCGTCTGGCGCCGCCTTGCCGCTCGGTTCCTCCCCGCACGCACCTCGACGTCTACGCCAGCGATGCCCGGTCGTCCCTCGTCGTCCGCGCCCTCCGGCGAACCCCGGTGCCCCTGCTCCTCCGCCTCCGCCGCCGTATGCCATCACCATCGCCGGTGTTGACGTCCTTCCATCGATCTGCATGGCCCCACCCTGGACCATGACGAATCCCGATCCAAATGACCGCATCGCACCGCTCCGTCCCGATCCACGAGACCCACTTTTCCCGGGGTGAGATTTTTCACTAAGTCCCCAGATTTACATCTCATGTGCACCTCTTTGCCATACCATATCTCCATGCTCGTAACTCCGTTTTGTACGCATATTGTGTCAAAATGTTCATCATGATGTCCTCTTCATTTTGTTCCATTTCACCATGCTTGTTTGAGTCCATCTGGATGCCATAATTGCTGATGCAAGAGTGCTATAAAATGTTAGGTGCTGAGTCTTATCAGATTATGAGCATTTGTCATTTTTGGGCTATGCCATGCCATCTTTACAGGGGGTGTGTGCCATGTATTTTTGTGATCAATGTGGTGACTAGCACAAGCATGCATAGTAGCTCTCGTGATATTGCTGATTTCAGGGACTTAGAATTTCACCAAGTCTTTTCCCTGCTGTTATTTTAATGCCGTGTATTCATGTTGCTACAGAGTGATCCATGCTTCTTTTGAGTATGTTCAGTAAGGATGATTTTGAGATATTGTTATGCTCTATCCATCCATGCCCTTGTTTGCATTTATGGAGAGCCCTAGCATGACTCAATCTTGCTCTAATTTTGCTATAAAATGTTCCTGGCAGATTGTTTACGTGTTCATCAATTTTGCGAAGGTTGTTGTAGTTGATCCATGCATCCTATGAGATTGTCCTTGCCATGGTTAGCCTCTTGAACATGTCTTCTTTCTGGGTGTATGCTTAGCTTGTCATGCAATGCCTTGTGTTGAGTGCATCAAGCTCGCAAACATGCCTTCATAATTCTGTTTATGCCATGTCCAGTTTTCTGCTAAGTGTGAATATGTTAACGGAACTTGCTATGTTTACATGGGTGCCATTATATCTTCTGATCCTTCTTGGCTTATGGTCAGTAAGGGACTTTTGTTACATGCTTTGAGTAGATTCATGCCATGCCTTGTATTGCTATGATCTGGTCCTGTAGCATGTTGTTATCTTGCTCTAAACATTGCTTCCTGTTGTTAATTCCTGGCATGTTAGTATTTTCACTAAGTCTGTGATGCTGATATCTTTTGCCCTTTTGCCATGCTTGTTTGAACCTGCTCTTGTGTGATTTACCCGTACCTCAGTGTTCATCTTTTGTCAAGCATCTTGAGTAGATCACTACCATGTGCTTTGTTTCTATGTTGGAGGGCAGTAGCTTAGTTTCTTGTTGCATTCTAGATGGCATCATGCTGTTAATCGCAGAATTGTGACATTCTTGTTTTGCTTGCCATTTGCAAAACGTGCATCCGATTTTGGTGATCTTTATATCGATTTCGACCGAAATCAACTCATCTTTCCAGCGGCACTCTTGGTTTGCCAAGTTGAGGCCTGGTTCAATCTTTCCTTCCGGAGCTCGCATAGGCATTGCATATCACATCCCGCATATCATGCCATGTTTTGCATCATGTTGCTTGCGCATTGCACCGTGGTTGATTGTTGTTTCCTTTGCTTGTGTTCTTGCCTTGGGTAGAGCCGGGAGATGAGTTCGTGTTCGAGGTACCCGTCGAGTACGCTTACGAGGATCAAGCTTTCGTCAACTCGGAGAACTTTGCACACAAGATGATCATACCCTCGAAATCACTTCTATCTTTGCTTGCTAGTTGCTCGCTCTATTGCTATGCTGTGATACCTACCACTTGATATATCATGCCTCCCATATTGCCATGTCAAACCTCTAACCCACCTTGTCCTACCACTTGCTAGTTGCTCAGCCCCTCTTATAGCGTTCCTAGTTGCAGGTGAAGATGGAGTTTGTTCCTTGTTGGAACATGATTATTGTTGGGATATCACAATACCTCTTATTTAATTAATGCATCTATATACTTGGTAATGGGTGGAAGGCTCGGCCTTATGCCTGGTGTTTTGTTCCACTCTTGCCGCCCTACTTTCCGTCATACCGGTGTTATTTTCCTTGATTTTGTGTTCCTTGCGCGATTGGGTTATAATGGGAACCCCTTGACAGTTCGCCTTGAATAAAACTCCTCCAGTAAGGCCCAACCTTGGTTTTACCATTTGCACTAACAACATATCACCTTCCCTTAGGTTCTGCAGACTCAAGGGTCATCTTTATTTTAACCCCCCCGGGGCCAGTGCTTCTCTAAGTGTTGGTCCGAAATGGGCAGCCTGCGGGGCCACCTCAGGGAAACTTGAGGGTTGGTTTTACTCGTAGCTTGACCTATCCGGTGTTGCCCTGAGAACGAGATATGTGCAGCTCCTATCGGGATTGTCGGCACATCGGGCGGCTTTGCTGGTCTTGTTTTACCATTGTCGAAATGTCTTGTAACAGGGATTCCGAGCCTGATCGGGTCTTCCTGGGAGAAGGAATATCCTTCGTTGACCATGAGAGCTTGTGATGGGCTAAGTTGGGACACCCCTGCAGGGTTTTGATCTTTCGAAAGTCATGCCCGCAGTTATGGGCAGATGGGAATTTGTTAATGTCCGGTTGTAGAGAACTTGACACTTAATCTAATTAAAATGCATCAACCGTGTGTGTAGTCGTGATGGTCTCTTCTCAGCGGAGTCCGGAAAGTGAACACGGTTCTTGTGTTATGCTTGAACGTAAGTAGTTTCAGGATCACTTCTTGATCACTTCTAGTTCACGATCGTGCTTTGCTTCTCTTCTCACTCTCATTTGCGTAAGTTAGCCACCATATATGCTAGTGCTTGCTGCAGCTCCACCTGAATACCTTTTCCTACCCATAAGCTCAAATAGTCTTGATCGCGAGGGTGTGAGATTGCTGAGTCCCCGTGACTCATAGATTACTTCCAAAACCAGTTGCAGGATGCCGATGCTACCAGTGCAGGTGACACAACCGAGCTCAAGGAAGAGCTCGATGAAGATCGTGTTCGTTGTGTTGTTTCGTTTCCAGTTGATCAGTAGTGGAGCCCAGTCAGGGTGATCGGGGATCTGGCATTAGGGCTTGTCTTTCTTTATTTGGTTCCGTAGTCGGACCTTGATCGTATTCTGGATGATGTAATGCTAAATTCAAGTATTGTGTGAAGTGGCGATTCTAAGCCAACTCTTTATCCCTTTCATATTCAATACATGGGATGTGTAAAGATTACCCCTCTTGTGACATGCCTACTATGCGGTTATGCCTCTAAGTCGTGCTCCGACACATGGGAGATATAGCCGCATCGTGGGTGTTACATCTGCACCCGCTAGCGCCCGCCTAGCTTCGTTCGTCACGGCTCACGTCACGCGAACTTCGCGAGGTGCCCCCCGCCTTGATATCTCCGCTCCTCGGGAGCCAGCCTAGTGAGGCTGCCCCTCAGGAGGTCCTGTGTCGTCCGCCTCACGAGGCTTGGCCCCTCGTGAGGGTCTTGAGTGGTTGCTGATGAAGATGGGCCGTACCGGGCCGCCGGTAGAGCCACGCCGCGGGCCGCAGGCAGGCAAGTCTGGGTACCGCCGTTCCCAAGACGCTGACAACTATTCTTTCCGTTTGATCTATTCCAGAGTTCATACTAAAATAACACAAAGCTATTGTTTCCGTTTGATCTATCCTAGAGTTCCTACTAGAATAACACCAAAGCAAATTCATATTCATAATACTCAATCCACACAAAGAACTATAAAGAGACCCCAAAGTTTTCGTCGGAGAAAAGATAATAAAAATGTGCATCAACCCCTATGCATAGATTACCCCAATATCACCGTGGGAATCCTCGAGTTGAATGCCATAACATATATCAAGTGAATCAATAAGATACCCCAATTGTCACTCAAGTATTCATACCGCAAGACATATATCATGTGTTCTCATCTCCGAATATTCAATCCGACAAGACAAAACTTCAAAGGGTAAAGATTCAATTCATCACAACAAGAGTATAGAGGGGAGAAACATCATATGATCCATATATGCTAACAAAGCCCATGATATAGATCACGAAAGAGAGAGAGAGAGAGAGATAAAACACATAGCTACTGGTACAAACCCTGAGCCCTGAGGGTGGACTACTCGCTCCTCATCGTGGTGGCCGCCGGGATGATGAAGATGGCCACCGGAGAGGATTCCCCCCTCTGGCATGGTGCTGGAACGGGTCTAGATTTGTTTTCGGTGGCTATGGAGCTCTGTGGCGGCGACACTTCTAATCTAGGTGAACCCCGAAGGGTTTTGAAATATTTGGGAATTTATAGTGCAAAGAGGGGCTGCGGGAGGCCACTGAGGTGGGCACAACCCACGTGGGCGTGCTAGGGGGCCCTGGCGCGCCCTGGTGGGTTGTGCCCCTCTCAGGGCACCCCCAGGCGCAACTCTGGCACATTGGGTTCCTTTTGGTCCAAAAAAATCTCCGTAAAGTTTCACGGTGTTTGGACTATGTTAGATATTGATTTTTTGTGATGTAAAAAACAAGCAAAAACAACAACTAGCACTAGGCACTAGGTCAATAGGTTAGTCCCAAAAAATGATATAAAGTTGCTATAAAATGATTGTAAAACACCCAAGAATGATAAAAATAACAACATGAATACTTCATAAATTATAGATATGTTGGAGACGTATCAGTGGGGGGGCGGCCATGACGGCCACCTCCCACCTTAGGGCTGCGGCGGCGGAGCAGGCGATTGCCATGGCTTTCGATGGTGGTGTGGAGGCAACGGCGGTTGGCAACAACTGCCGATAGGAAGCGGCGGCGGAGCGTGTGGTGGGTGTTCTGCGCACACCCAACAGGGATGCCATGCGCACTACACTATGCCGGGGACTGCGCCACCGCCGCGGTGTAGCCTCCCAGTTGGATCTGTCCTCTGATGACGGCGGAGTGGCTGAGCGACAAAGACGGACCAGTGCCATTGGTGATTGTGGGAGAAGAAAACGAGATAAGCTAAAGGGAGGGGGGGATGTGACGCAGGACTCGCCGGCCGTGAGGGTTTATATAGTAGGCTGGTAAGCATTGGGATTTTGAGGGATTTCACCGAGTCGAGCGAGAAGCTTGCGCGGGAACCTGTGTGGTTGCGCCAGAACGGGCTCACCACTGTTTGGCCAAAAGAAGGCCCCCGCGTGTTGCTCAAGCTTGCGCTCGAAGCCGTATGTGGCAGCGGGGTGACAAGACGTGCGAGAGGAGGATGAAAGGACACATACACATACGGTTAATAAAAAAATGTTCGCGGTTTAATTACCTACTATACCCCGTCCTGGTTTATAAGTAGGATTTAACTAATAAAATACAAATGCATGTCGCCAAAGATTATATCGTTGGATTCGTATTTGAACATAGTTTCCAGTTGGACAATTTTTGTAACATGCATTAACATTTTGTTGGTTAAATTTAAGGTTATATACTAGCAAGCGTTTTCCCGCAACACACATGGCTTATTCCATCACAAACAGCTCGGATGGATCAAATGTATACCACGTATCGCACACGCAACTCTAATCTGATTCGTGCTTGACGTCTCCAACATCGCTCGCACAGTTTGTCTTATTTCCCATGTATCAGTGTGCTGGCCTCTGCTAGCGTCCCTCGGCAAGCTCTGCTCATCGATAGGCACCACAGCGCTCTGTGCTCGTCATTAGGCGCCGCGGCACGCTCTGCTCGTGTCCGTCGACGCGCTCGGCTTGTGGACAGCTTTTCCCTACGTGTTCAACTGCTATATGCATATATATGGTTGCTCGCCATTGAGGCGACCGCGGAGCGCTCTGCCAGCGGTTGGGTGTGCGCATGATCACGTCGGGGGCCCCATATACATGCGGTTGCGCCGCGTGCGTTGCCACGCGATGCAGTTATGTGCGGCACGTTGGAGTTACGCACTGCAAATTAGAGCTACCATCAGGGCCTACCGATATTCCAGGTCGTTCGGCTTCCCCTTTAATTCCCGCGGCCATTATAACCTTAGTCCCCTCAACCTTTTGATCGCGCCCCACAACACAACAAGCACACCCACGGCGACACATACAGAGGGGATGTCTAGTGGCACTCCAATGGAGTTCTGCGAGCATAAAGTGGAGACCCACGCGAGGGAGATGGATCTCTCGGTGGTGTACACCATCGACCCAGCCTTGTTGGACAACTACATCAACACCGTTGAGTAGTTGCTTGCTCAGACAAGTACAAGGTGGTCAGCATCGACCTCCAGTACACCGTCGGTCGTCCCAACATAGATCTGAAGGTTGCCGTCACCTAGTTGTGTGTGTGCCATCATGTCGTCATCTACCACTACTGCATGGCCACAGAGCCTTGCGCCGTTTCAGCAGGTTTGTCAACAGCACTGACTACAAGTTTTCCACAGTGGAAACCACCGACGATGTAAAAGCGCTCAGGGTTATGGGCTTGGCCTTCCAGAACCTTGTCAAAATCCATGAGCACTACAGGGTCCGGAGCAACACGAAGAAGGAATCCCTGGTTGAACTCGCCTCAGCCATCATCTACCCATACTACAAAGATATGAAGCAGGATGCCAACAGAACATGTCTCGTATCCTAGCATGGGTCCTGGATGCGGCAACTGGATGAACCTCACCTCAGGTTCGCGGCCAAGGGAGTGTACACAAGCTATGAGATGCACAGGCAGAACGTTGACATGAGGAAGTGCCTTGTTAAGGAGATCGATGAGGCCAGATCGAGCCACAATCGGAGCAAGTGTGACAAGAAGTAGATGATGATCAGATGATCGTTTATCCTAGTTAATCATGCATGTAATATATAGTTTACTTTGGTGTGTGGAAATGGCATGTGTATAGTAGCCACCTACGTAATTATGCATGTAATAGTTTACTTTGGTGTGTGCAAATGCCATGGTTGTAGTAGCCACCTATGTAAGTGGATGTTTAATTTGGTTATGCAACCATCTCCTTACAAGTGTGTGTGTGTGTATCGTTGTTCTGTATGCAATCCCATCGCACAACACACATGTCTTGTTAGCAGCAATCGTCTGTGTTATTATCGGTCTTCGCACACATTTCTCATTACAGACCTATTTGCCGCGTATCACACACATCTTGTTACATTGAACCATTTCTGTTCTCTTGTCTCAACGCAAACAGTTCATCTGAGTGAACCGCATGCTGTATATCACACACACCTTGATCTGGCTGATCATTTCTTTTGTGTTGCCTATTCACAAACAGTTCATCCGAGTGAACCGTTTGTTGTATATCGCACACACATTCATCTGGCTGCACGTTTCTTTTGTTCATCCTCATCGCAAATATTTAATTGAACTGAACCGTATGCCTTGCATCGCACACACAACTAAAATCTGAATCGTGTTTGATGCATCTGTCATCGCAAACATTTTGCACCTTTTTTGATGGTTTTTTACACCATTGTTTGCGATTATTACATCACACACAGTTTCGTCGAAGGGTCTTTGATCATATTGTCGTGTTAGCAGCATCCTGCAGTAGTGATGTATGATGGCATGACAGATCATAGTTTACCAGTCTAACCTATTACAAGACCACAGAGGGCCTGCAAATTGAAACCAAGTATTTTTCAGCACAGTGAATTACGTTATGTTTAAGAGCCGTCGGATGTCAGTTGCCTTCATCCTGGCGGGTTGATGACTCTGGGTCATCCTGCTCCGCTTCTTCGTCTATCTAGAAGTCAGGTGACGTCTAGTTGATGAAAGTCAAGGCCTTGAATACGGCTTCATCATCGATAAGTGTGTACGGATCAACATCAGGAGGAAAAGTATGCTTACGTGTTGGAGGGATGAGATCCACAATTTCATAAGCCGACGCTTTCACTTTTGCATTTTCCATCGTGTAAGTCACCTGATATCTGGATAAATCAGTTTCCTTGCCCAACTTGCTTGCCAAGGGACGCATCTACTTCACACATTTGGCAAAGTCATTTTCATCAAAGAGAGACCCGTCTTCCTTGAGACTTGGACAAGCAGTGGACATCTTCTCCAGGTCTAGATCTACTTGCCATGCTTTAGCCCGGCTCAGAGCGGTAATGGCACTAGCTCTGGCAGATGATCGCTTTATTTCTTTCAGTCTTTGGGGCATGACAGACAGTTTGTCCAGTACTTCCCTGATGAGTGTGGGCGGTTGTTTGCTATGGGTGATAGCCACTATGGTCTGTTGAGTGCCAGTATACAGCTGCTCCACCAGAGTGTACACGGCTTTGAGTTTCACAAGCATGTCCTGGCCAAGGTTGGAGCTCCTGGGGCCTGTTGAGCAAACATATTAATAAGTCGCCTAGAGGGTCAAAGTAAATTGGTGGTGAAAGATTGAAGTGCAATGTTAGTTACCAAAGATGGCGGCTGTCATATGGTTAATATGTTGCTTCAAGCCGGATAACTCTTTAGTCACCGGCTTAAGAGCAGCTTCAGCATCTTCAACTCTTTTTAACAGAGTCACCTTCTCAGTATCCCAGCCGGCTCTCTTCGTGTTGAAGTTCATCTTCAATTTTTCAGATGCTTCCAAGGTGGCTTTCAGTTTTGACCTGGCGTTTGAAATTTCTGTTTGTTGTGATTTGACATTCTGCTGCAAGTACACTACATGTGACTCCTTCATGCTTAATTCAGCATGAAACACAATAGTCAAGCAGCACTTAGCAATTATGATGATTATTCTATGGAAGTCCCAAGCACATTACAAGTACTCTACTTCACACTTGGGGTATAATGTAGGCCATTTTTTACACACAACAGTATTTAATGACCCGACTCAGTTTTTAATTTAAGCCGGCCCATGGGGGCTACATATTTGGACTTTTTTGCAACAAGGTTTTATATCCCGACTTAACTATTCATTTTAAACCGGCCCTTGGGGACTACTCATTTGGATCTAATAGATATAAACTGATTTTGAGCATCTACAAGGAGAAGGATATTACTTATGTCTACAATATTTTCACTTCTTTCATATCCTCTAGACTTGGCGGCTAGCATGGATTCATAACAGAAGGGTTTGGTTGTTTACCTCAAGGCGTTCCTTCATCAGGTTTACCAGACTAGCCACCATGTCACGACTGGTATGAAGGCGACTCAAGTAGCCCGCATGGATTTCACTTGCGTTCAAACCGGAATAGCTCTCCAGGTCCAATTTCCATTTGCCTTTTTCGGCGATCAAAACTTCTTCCTTGGCATTGTGTTTCATGAAGATAGTGGGATTCCCTAGTTCTGTAAAGCCCGTACCGGTGATGATGAAGTCCTCAGCGGTTTGTTGAGAAGGAGTCTCCTTGGCAGGTTTGATAGGACTTGGTGGCTTAGCACTGGATGGGTCGACACCTACTGGATCTACGACATCATGGATTTCTAGTGGCGGGTCATCAGCAGTGTTTTCAGGGTTTTGATTTGAAGCTTCGGATATTGATGATTGTCTCTCCGGCTCAGTAACGTTTGGATCTTCGGCCGGCTTACTCATCTTCAGTTTCTTGCTTGCTTTGGCTATACCACTGAAAAGAAGATATGAATATATGAGTATATCATCTTAAGATATAAGTTAAAATAAAATGTCCTTACCCTAGGGCAATCTTGAAAGCAGGCAGTTGAGTTCCAGTAGAGTCGCCAGAGGATGAATTAGAAGTTCCCTAATAATTTGAGTTGGAAGGATTAAGGGGTTGACGAATAAGATCCGCCTTTCGAAAAGAGAAGGTTGAACTCTGAGGCACCTCTTTTTGGCGTTTGCGGGGGACCGGCGTGTTAGGTAAGCCGGCATGAAGGTCTCCCCCTCCGTTGTTCCGGGTTGTACGTCGGGCTTCATGCTATTGTTTCCGGGTCACTTGCTGAACTTTCGGCCTTGGCGAGGGTTCTGGGTCAGAGGAAATAATAGTTACCTCTTCAGCGTCCGCATGACTGGTTTCCGCGTCATCCTGAAAGGGGTCAGCTTCAATAAGATTTACAAAAAAGTATCCAAGGGAATCAAGTTCTACCTTCGACTCATCATCCAGAGTAACTTGATCTGTTACATCTGTTTTCTTCTTGTTTTTCTTTGAGGCCTTGGTCTTCGCCCTGGCCTTCTTGGTCGGTTTATCATGAAGGTTCTTGTTCCAAAAAGGAGAGTCAGCATGAAGAAAGCAAGATAATAAGGAAAGTGCATTATATGAGAATAATAAGTAAGGTAAAAATAGATTGAAATACTTACAATTGGAGCCGGGTTAAGGGTGCAGAAGGGATTTAGCCCTGTTTTGCTGCAGTTTTCTAGAGTCACCCCAAGTAGGGAGTTAGTCATTTCATTGATGTCCTTTTATTCAAGAAGAGTTGAGTTAAACTGCAGGGGATCCTTGACATCACCAGTATATGTCCACATTAACCCAGGGTGGCGGCTCAGGGGCATGATCCTCCAGGTAACCCAGCATCAGACCAGATCAATGCCAGTCAAGCCATTGGCCATCAAGGCTCTTATCTTGGCAAAAGTGGGTGCATATTTGGCCCGTTCAGCAGAGCTGATCTGATCTGGGAGTGGGTGCCTTGGGTTGAGCCGGCAGCTACAAAAACCCGACAGAGGAATTTTACCCACTTGAGAGGTGTCTTGGCAATAGAACCAAGTTTGATTCCAATCCTTGGGGTGGCTAGGAAGTGCAACTAAAGAAAAACAACATCTCTTCGTCTCTAGATAGAAATGCCGCCAAGTTCAAGGATGGGCCCGTCTATCATCTCTGTGTAGCGGTTTAGATAATAATATTCTCTGAAGAGATCAAAGTTGGGCTCCTCTTGAAGATATACTTCACAAAAGACTTGAAAATTGCAGATGTTGGAGACTGAGTTGGGTCTGATGTCTTGAGGGAGAAGCTGATAGAAATTCAGAATGTCACGGAAAAACTTCGAGTCGGGCAGTGAGAATCCTCGGAGCATGTAACTATAACTTCTCCTTCCTTTGGTTGAGGTGGAACCACAGCTCCCGGAACCCGCCAGTGGATGGCATCTTTCGATGACAAGACGCCCATATCAACAAACTCTTGGAGAGATCGTTCTGTGACAATGGAAACAACCCAGTCGTAGGAGGTGACAGTCTTAGTCATTTTTATTAGGTGAAAGCCTAGAAAGAAAGTTATCGTGGGTCAAAATCAGAATGATAAGCCGCTCAATAGCTATGAGAAGGAAAGTTTAATGTGCTAAAATGGTTAATGTACATAGACTAAGGGCCCGTTCGGATGTCCGCTGGCTTCCAAATTCCCGAGAAGCCCGCAAGAAACCAGCCGAACGGAAGCGCTCCGAGAATCTGGCTCCTGGAAAATGAGCAGAAGGCAGTGCAATTTTTGGGAGCAGCCCCGGCCCAGCTTCGGAAAAACGAGAAGCAGGAGTTGTAGGAAATTACACTCGATTGCCCTCCCGAAG
The DNA here is from genome assembly GCF_002162155.2 of Triticum dicoccoides. Classification (NCBI taxonomy): domain Eukaryota; kingdom Viridiplantae; phylum Streptophyta; class Magnoliopsida; order Poales; family Poaceae; genus Triticum; species Triticum dicoccoides. Next base: position 229,586,731 of record NC_041384.1, on the reverse strand, counting down.
TGGACGCTCGAACCGTTTTCTCTCGCGACCGACGCTCGAACAATTTTCTCCCGCGAGAAGCCATCTCGCCCAGCCGAACACGAGGCCATCTCCCGTGAGAAGCTAGCTCGCCCAGCTCCCACGAGAAGCTGGCTCGTTCCGGAAGCTGGAGAGCTTCCGAACGGGCCCTAAATGCTATGGAAGAAGAAATAGTATGGCTAATTCGGCAAGCCACGGTTGGGTGATAACAACATTGGACAGACATCGGCAGTTTAAACATTTCATAAATAAGCCGGTTTGCATTTGGTGGGTTACAAGGTATCATTTGAGCCGCCCATACAACTGTGATCAAGCAGATATTTACAGATCTGGAGATGAATGAAATTTCACTAAGTGTTAGGCAAACAAGTTTCATAGATTCTGTTTGCAATTTTGGATTTGCGCCATTTTGAAAATAGGTGGAAATTGATAAAACCTAATACGCAGAGGACGAACTGCTGTGTTGGGGGAGAATATCAACAGAAGGTAATGAATCTATGATTGATAGCAGGCATTAAAGGGATCCAAACATGACTTTGGCATTGCATCTAGGCTCGACTAAACGGCATGGCAGATGAACTATGGATGACAGTGACGAACGTCGATGAACTCGTGAACAGTTGGTGACCTAATGCAGATCTGGAAGACCAGGAAGTGGTACCTTACGATGGATATGGAGAGCAGATGTGCACCGCGGTTCTCTGGTTCGTTTAGGTTGATGCAACGGCTGGTGTTGGTGTCGCTGAAGGAGGACGGGCGACAGAGCTCGGGTCACAGTGGCATCGTGAGGAAGAAGAAGAAGAGGCACAGGCAGGGGTAAAATGGAAAAGGAGGGCCCCTTGTCCCTATTTATAAGGAGGTGATAAGATGGCATGCATGGAAATCAAGGAGAAAAAATGACTATGCTACCAATGCGGGCGCCTCGATTCTCGGAAAGCCCATTAAAATAAAGATCCGTTGAGATATCCTCGGCCTTGTGCGGAATTAATGCACATGATGTCATGGCAGGTTACAATGATTTTGTTTATGTAACATCATGGCAGGTTACGGCGGTCTGCTAATGATTCGGCACTGATGTGGTTTGCTAAGTTAGACAGTGAAGATTGATGTGAACAAGTTCAGATCAACCTGGGGCCTAATGTTGGGGATATAGCTCCGAGGTGTGACCCGCCCAGGAGGGGCCGGGTTAAACCGTTAGCAGTTTAATAAGAAGAAGGTCCAAGGAGGCTCAAGAAAAATTATGAAGACAATGGCTTAGGCCTGGTAAAAGCCTAGGACCTGGGCCTATGAATCATCGTATGATGACTTATCCTGTAAGGCATGATTAGTTAGAAACCGATCCGGTCACGTTGTGTGAGCCGGCCGAGACACTGTAAGCCTCCGGGTCTCGACCTATGTACATAAAGGTGAGACCTGGCGGCGGGTGAACTCAAGAGACAATCAATCGAGAACTAGGTCAAACGTATGTGCTCCCTTGTAATCGAAACCCAAGCAATACAATTAGAAGCAGAACGTAGGCTTTTACCTCGATACGAGGGGACAAACCTGGGTAAACTCCTTGTGTCCTTTGTCCCATTCAACCCCGTCGAGCTAACCTAGTTGTGATGGCTCCACACCTAAGTCCTTTCACTAGGGCATCTGTCGTGTTAAACCCACGACATTCTCCCTAGTTGTTGTCAGATTTCGAGTTCCGGCAAAACCCTTAAGGTTCGAACACTGGGGTTCGCGCGAAGATCTCTCCCTCACTGATCACGCCCTCAAACACTTCGCGATCTCTAGGCATGGCACACGAACTCACAACACATGAGACACAAAATATATACTGGTTCGGGCCACCATTGCGGTGTAATACCCTACTCCAGTGTGGTAGTGGTGGATTGCCTCTTGGGCTGAGGATGAACAGTACAAGGGGAAGAACAACCTCTTGAGGAGAGGTGTTCTTGTGCTTGGGGAACTTGTGGGTGTGAGGATGGATTGATCTAGTCCAAGGAGATGGCTGAGGCTTAGTTTTGTTTGCCCCGGTTCCAGTTGCCTCTTACTATGGTGGCTAATCCTATTTATAGAGGCCCTGGTCCTCTCCCCAAATATTGAGCGGGAAGGGAGCCAACAATAGCCAATTTGAAAGCGGACAGCTAGTACAAGTAATCCTGACAGAAGCAGTCTTCGCCTCCCAAAGGCTCTGGTGGTGACGCCGCCTTGGGCTCCATGATGACCTCCGTCTTGCCGTCCTATTGGTCTTGGTCTCGTTGCACCGATATGGAAACGTTTGCTTGACGCCTCGGAACTCCTCGCCTGTGCTTGCCTCCTTAGCACCAAAGAGGAAACAAGGACACTATGCACGCTGGCGCCCGCCTGGTCCCGCCTGGCCTTGGTCGTCATGGCACACGTCATGAGAACCTCGCGAGGTTTGCCTCGCCTTGATCTCTCCGCCCCTCACGAGCTATCCTAGTGAGGCCGCTCCCGAGGAGGTCTTGCGTCGTCCGCCTCGCGAGGGTCTTGTGTCCTTGTTGGTGAAGATGGGTCATACGGGCCCACTCGCACAGCCACGCCGTGGGCTGCAAGTAGGAAAGTCTGGGGACCCCCGTTCCCAGAACGCCGACAGTAGCCCCTGAGCCCAAGGCGTGCTCAGACTTGGCTTCGAGGCGAAGCCAAATGGCAAGTGCGGAGCACCGCGAGCCCCATCAGCCTGCGGCCTTGGTCGACGCATGGCGATTGATTGGACGTGGGTGTCTCCGCTTCCCCACCTTGCCTCGGCAACTGCCCGACTTGACGACTCCCTGCTGCATGCAAGGAAAAACATCATTACCTATGATCGTGGGGGGTGCTGGTTGGCCTTCTCCTGCTATAAATGGGGAGGGGGCAGAGCCCCCGTTGCCCATCTCTTCCCATTCCGCTCGCTTCTCCCCCTTTTCTCCATCGCCAGTAGCGACACCAATGGAGCCCGTTCGAAGGTTTTCCGCTGTGGAGAAGGGAAAACTCCCCGTGATGAGTCGGGGCTGCTCCTGCCGAAGAAGAGGCCGGTCCATCGTTGTGACGTGGTGGCGATACAGGAGGTGACAAGGCCTTGGTACGAGCGGCCTCCTCCTGGGTATCCGTTACCCCTGTACGCCCAAGCCATAGGTTCAGGAGGAAGAGGCGGCGTACGGCGCCACCTGTGCCGCAGCCATGGTCATCGCACCGCGGTGGCGCGCGTCGTCACCCCCGGTGTCCACGCCGCAGACTCCTCTCGCGAACTCGTGTGGGCGGCGATGCCTCTGTCTACCTGGATCCGCTTCCCTTCCTTCTTCTCTATTGAGATGCTGCCGAGGGGTCCCCTCGAGCTTTGGCTGCAGCACACCGACTGCGACGCGCCGGCGGCTGGAGCGGAAGTTGAAGCCGTCCCCTCGGGCAAGATCTTCATGACCCGAGGCTGGGGCGAGGTCGCCCGAGTGTGTCGCGCGGAAGGCGCCCTCGCGATCCACTTCGAGTACAACGGCGCCTCCGCGTTGTTCTTAAAGGTCTTCGACAAGGAAAGCCGCCGCTTGGAGTGCAGCCCTGAAGGTGGTCGCGAGGATGACACAGCGGCGGGCGCTGGGTGTCAGTGTCCTGGACTAGGGGGTACTCACCACATCGTCTCCCCATCAGTTGGATTGGGCCGAAGACCCCCATGGCCGGTTACTCATGGGACAGTTCGGACAGCCGAAGACATATAAGAGGAAGATTCCACAAGACTTCGTGATCAAGACAAGGACTCCTCTCCACCGACATATTCGACTAGGACTCTTGTTATCCTAGGCCTCTAGTATGTTATATAAGCCGAGGTCAGGCTAGTCAATAGATGATTATGACATTACTCATCATATCTGTAGGGTTTAGACCATAACATACGATCTCGAGGTAGATCAACTCTTGTAACCCCTATACTCATCAAAATCAATCAAGTAGGAAGTTGGGTATTACCTCCATCAAGAGGGCCCGAACCTGGATAAACATCGTGTCCCCTGTCTCCTGTTACCATCGATCCTTAGACCATAGTTCAGGACCCCCTACCCGAGATCTGCCGGTTTTGACACCGACAATGGTGCTTTCGTTGAGAGTTCCGTTGTGTGATCGATGGCTCGCCTGCAGATCAACTGCGACTTCGGCATCTTCGTCACCAGCTCGACTGGTCACCTTGGTTCGACCAAGAACTGCGCACCGTGTTTGGATCACCATGTTTGTATGAGGGCCTTCATCAAACATCAACTCCGATTTCTATCAAGATCATGGAGGAATCATCCATGGAGCTCGGGGGCTCAATGTCAACATTGTCCTCGAGCAACCATGCTATTTTTCTGGACAACGAACTCGTATCTACCGCCACCGCCTCCTCGGGTATCGGTTTGACGATTGCTTCAGTGGGATTGTGTGGAATTGAGTCTACAACAACCATGCATAATTTCATCGAGTTCCGATGGAGGAATCTCTGGCAATCTATGATATACCGGAGCCATTTTGAATCTGGACGGGATTCTGGACGAGTTTGGAGCGGGGCGGCCAGAATCTAGCTCGGACGTCCTTTGGAAGATCCAACCATTGATAGGCTGTGGAATTCCTATATCTAGAACCCCTCCAAATTTCAGCTCGATCCGACCGTTCATACTCCGGGAAACCTCCGATGAGCGTAATGATTTTCGGATCTGTTTTCTGCGCGAATACGGACCCAACCAGAATTCATGTTTCTTTATGAACATGATATTGGACAACCTTTTTTAAGGAATTTTCTTCTATGGTATTGTGCATTGTTTTTAAACACGTGCCTCCTCTGAGGTAATCTTCACCATCACACTGGTGTCAAACTAGTCCGACAGTATTGCTCCACTGCTGCCAACATGCACTAGACACGTCTCCGCTTTATTGAGGCGAGCTCAACTCCTTCGATCATCATCTCGGCAAGCCAAACAAGAGTTCGGCATCGCGAAGGATAAATCATCATCAACGTCACTGCCCCACGGACTACACGGAGCTGGCACAATGGCATCACCACGCGGTAGCTGCATCAAGCTAGCGTCGATCGCGTCACAAGTAGACTCCGACATCTCTTCGGCAAGCCGCTCCAACGCCTCGGCTAGACCGGGGGCTCCATCATCTCTTCATCAACCTACTCTGGTGACTTTGGCGTCACCAGCCGACTAGCTTCGTCACCATTAGCTGGACCGAGGGCTTTGTCTCTGCAAGCCAACCTTTGCCAGCATTGCCATGCCGGCGCTTTATCACCCATCAGGCAATGGATGTGCGGATCGAGTCCCAATGTTGGGAGTCACCTTTCTTCGGATTGCTACAATAAATAAACCAGGTGCTATTTATCCCAGTAATTTTTGCTTGTTCGGGTCTATTCTTCCCAAAGAATTATTACTCCGGTTTGTTCCATCATCTCTACGCAGGCCTGTCAAATGGCGGCCGCATTATCGACGGTCATGCGATGGTACGGTCAGTTTCCGTATATCTGTCACATCCCTAGTTCTGGCTTGATCTATGCTTGCTTCCATCTGTGCATCATGTTTAAATTTTTGAAACCTGAACTGAGGAAATTTGGAAGCCTCAAAACCCTAAATAAAAGAAGGGCAAAAACCCTAAAATCTCATTCATTGTTCCAGAATGTTCTTCTTAAATGTTTGATAATTTTTGGCAAGGGTTCTGGTCCCAACCAAAATATTGAACATTTTTAAGGATTTATTTTTGGGACTTTGAATTTAAATCATTAGCTATTTGAATTTGAATTATATTCATATAACTAGAATATAATTTCAAATAACCCTGAAATATTTTATGAGCTTTTGGAAAAGTCCATCTAGCAAAATAAAAATATTCAGAGGAGTTTTTGGCATTTTTTGAATTTGTTTAAATTCAAAACAATGGCAAAAGATATTAAATAAAACAAAACAGAACAGAAAGAAAAAAAAAGAGCAGAAGCCTACCTGGGCCACCTACCTGCAGCCCACCCAGCGCCCCACCTGGCCCAGCAATGCGGCTGAGGCCCAGCCCAGCTCCCCACCGTCTTCAACCTCTGCCAGTAGGCAGAGGCGTGTCGACGCGCCCGCACGCGAGCGCCACGCCACCAGGCTGCCTGCCTGCGTCCGAGGACAGCGCGACGCCGCGAATCCCCTCCTCGGTGTCGTCCCAGTCCGTCCGACTCGCTCACTCGATCCCCTGTTCTCTCCCTCGCCCTCCAGTCCCTTCCTCGAGCGCGACCGAACATAGCCGTCGCCGCCGACGACGAGCACCGTAGCCATCGTGCACCCTAGGCCTCGCCCCGTGTCCAGCTGCTGAGAGAAGGTCGTCCTCATCTACGCGCTCAAGATCAGAAGCCCGGGGCGCACTGCATCGCCGTCAGCATCATCGTCTTCCTCGCCGGCAACCATGGATCCCCGCTGTCGATTCGCGCCAAAGAGGGCCTCCCCGAGCCGTCCGATCTGCTCAACGACTCCGCTGTGAGGACTCCTTCATTTTCCCCCTCCTTTTCTGCTCGTTCCCGTGCCGTAGCCGCCATCCCCGCAAGCACCGAGCTCCGGCCATCGCCATTGCCGGCGAACCTCACGTCCCGAAGCTCTTCCGCTCGCTCCAGTAGCTCCCGCGTGCTCTCCAGGTCCCCAGGGTCCCGACGCGCTCCTCTGCTCTCTGGCTAACGCGCTGCAGCCACCGCGCCGTGTTGGCCCGAGCTCCGGCCGCCGCCAAAGCCTCCGTGGTCGTCGTTCCTAGCCACTGCATGCTCAACCACCCGCACCGCATGACGCGGAGCACTCCAAGCTCTCCATAGAGCCTAGTCGCGCACCAAACCGTCGCTGAACGACGATTTCCGAAGCTCGCCGCCGTTTACTGTGGTCACCGGCGACTCATCGCCGGCGTATCTGACATGGCGACGTCATTAGCTGCTAATGGCCGTGCTAATCACCCCCTTGAGCCACTGACATGTGGGTCCCCGAGCCTAATTAGGTTAATCTAATTATCCTGCTTAAATTAGTGCTAATCTTGCGGGGCCCATGTGTCAGCATTGACTTTGGACAAGTCAGCGTTGACCGGCCCCACCTGTCAAACACCCAAACCGGCCCTGTGTCACTGACGTGTGGCCCCCACACGTCAGGTTTGACTCTGGGCGACCCAGTTGACCTGCTGACGTCAGGATGAGGTCATGCTGACGCAATAATTCCTTTCTGGAATTAAAATAAATTAGGAAATGATTTATAAATTCCAGAAATTGTATAAACTTCTAAAATTCATAGAAATTCAACCGTAGCTCAGAATGAAATAATTTATATATGAAAAATTATCAGAAAAATTCAAGGAATCCATCTGTACCATTTTCATGCATGTTTGAACAATGTTTGTCCTCTGTTTTGGACAAAACAAATAAATGGCATTTAAACTCTCACATATGGAGTTTGAATTTGAACCTAGTGTTCAAACCAACTTCATTTAACCTGTTGCTAGATGCATTAGCCCAAAACACATTCATGTTGCCATGTCATTATAATGCATCATATTGTTGCATCGCATTGATTGTGTTCTTCCTTGTTTGCCGGTAATTGTCCCCTCTCGATAGACGTGTACCGGTGATGTGATCGATGACACCGATGAAGAGCTATATTATCTTCAGAAGTGCCAGGCAAGCAAAACCCCCTTGTTCATTCCGATAAAATCCCACTCTCTTGCTCCTGCTCTCTATTACTGCATTAGGACAACAACGATTCAACTGTTACTTGCTGCGGTAGCTGAACCCCTTTATCCTTTGCATGACCTGTCATTCCACAGTAAATAGATGAAACCCACTAGCATGAGTAGGAGTTGTTTGAGCCCTGTTGTGCCTACTCATTCATGTTTGTTTGTCATGCCTGCTATTGCTTAGAGTTGAGTCAGGTCTGATTCATCGGGGATGAATCAGAGGCGTGTGAACATGTCCTACTGTGTGAGCTAAGTGTGTGAACACGATTTGGTAAAGGTAGCGGTGAGAGGCCATGTAGGAGTACATGGTGGGTTGTCTCATTGCAGCCGTCCTCAGGAACTGAGTTCTGTGTTTGTGATCCATGACCAGCTACTACCACACATTGGAATGCTTAAGTGCCCCTCTCGACTTATTAATCAACATGATCTCTGTCCAGGAGTTGCAACTAGTTTCTGGTGTTTGTAGGTACTGTTAGTAGTCTACCAAGTGGCACCCGGTACAGGTGGGCTTGGGACAGACTAGGCACAGTGGCCCGGTGTACCAAGTGGCACCCGGTTGGTGGGCTTGGGAACCCTGCACACATCGTTTGGGGCCGTAAGGGACACCCCGGCCGGATCTCCTTGCGGATGGAACCTGAATAGGCGATAAACCTAGACTAGAGACTTGTTCGGTTAGTCAGGTCGTGGCCGACTCCCTCGCCCGGCTTCCGCTTGAAGGTTGCCGAGGATCATGACGTGTACAGGGCGGTAAGTGGCGAGAGCGTGTGTGAAGAAGTACACCCCTGCAGGGTTAACATCATCTATTCGAATAGCCGGATTCCTCGGATATGGAAACTTGGACCCCTTGTACAGTTCATAGACAAGTGAAAGTGGATACTTTAAAATGTGCAAGATAAGCATGAGTGCTATGGATGGCGTTCTCGTAGGGAGACGGGAGCGGATCCATAGTGGTGTATTGATATGGTGAATATGTGGACTCGTGTGCGCCACCTCAAAAGAGTTACTTGCAGTCGTAGTTCAGGTTAGCCACCGAGTCAAAGCTGGCTTGCTGCAGTTAAACTCCACCACCCCCTTGTTGATAATGATGCATATGTAGTTAGTTCTGATGTAAGTCTTGCTGGGTACATTTGTACTCACGTTTGCCTATTTTATGTTTTTGCAGAGAGACTTCAGTCTCACTAGTAGTTCCACTTGGACTTCGACGTTTAGCTTGTTACCTCAGCTACGATCTTGTGCCCTCGGCAGGATCTGGTAGATAGTCAGGCTTCTCAGCCTTTTTCGTTTATAGTTGTCTGTACTCAGACATATTAGCTTCCGCTTGTGCTTTGACTTGTATGCTCTGAATGTTGGGTCATGAGACCTATGTTGGTAATATCTCGCTCCTCGGAGCCTAATAAATACTAGAGTCATAGAGTCATGTTGTGATGCCATGTTGTATTTGCACATATTGAGCATATTGTGTGTATGTTGTTGAAATGCTTGGTATGTGTGGGATCTGACTATCTAGTTGTTTATCCTTAGTAGCCTCTCTTACCGGGAAATGTCTCCTAGTGTTTCCACCGAGCCATGGTAGCTTGCTACTGCTCTGGAACACTTAGGCTGGCCGGCATGTGTCCTTCTTCGTTCCTGTGTCTGTCCCTTTGGGGAAATGTCACGCGATGAATACCGGAGTCCTGTTAGCCCGCTACAGCCCGGTTCACCGGAGTCCTGCTAGCCCAGTGCTACAGCCTGGATTCACTCGCTGATGACCGACACGTTCGATGTTGGGTCATGGATGCCTGTCCCTGTAAGTTAGTGCCACTTTGGGTTTACGACTAGCCATGTCAGCCCGGGCTCCTTACCATATGGATGCTAGCGACACTATCATATACGTGTGCCAAAAGACGCAAACGGTCCCGGGCAAAGGTAAGGCGACACCCGTGGGAATACCGTGCGTGAGGCCGCAAAGTGATATGAGGTGTTACATGCTAGATCGATGTGGCATTGAGTCGGGGTCCTGACAATATCGTCCGGCAACCACCGAATCCGGAACTCAGACCGGCATGTGAATTCGGGCTTTTGCCACGCCTTCATCGCGTCACGCCGACGCTCTGCATCAACATTGACTTCGACGCCAGACCACATCTCTTTAAATAAATTATTTTTGTGAAAAGCAATTATGCAAGGATTTTATATATATTTATATTATTCTTTTTAGACCGCACTATTTTATGCGTGTAGGTGATCGACTTTGACTGCGTTACGCGGTCGCTTCGGCAAGCCAACGCCGATGTCTCAAATTGGCATAAATCGGCTTGCGTGATCACCTTGTTTGTCGTGTTGCCATACCGATGTGTTCGGTTGCCTCGGGGACTTCGGCATCGCCGAGAGGGCTCTACCTCACCGAGTGTTCGGCGCACAGGCCATACTTCTTTTATTACTGACTTTGCATAAATTATTTGTTATGCAACAATTTTATTCATCATTATTACCATTATCTCTGGTTTGCACTATTTTTTCTGCACAGATAAATGAATCAAGTTGGGCAGTGCTGTCTCCTCAGCTAGATGGGAGGTTTCGTCAACACTTCATTAACCCGCACCGGGGGCTTCGGTGTCACTCTACCGGCCCGCTTTGGCCGTGCTATGCGACCACTTTGGAGTGCCGAGCTCTTCGCTCTGCCACCTTAGGACAGGCTTGGGGATGGAACCTTGTCCCGCATCAAGCTTGGACCGTGTCATCAATGCCGAACATATTAACAAGCTAAGTCGCTTTCATGCTCAAAACTTTCGGCTTTAAATTTTTTTTCCTGGTTCGACCAAGCGTCATACGTCCTTGTCAAAACTTTTTCTCTGACGCACAAATTCAAATACCCCGTTTACTTGGGGGCTTCCTTCATGAAGCTTTTCCTCTTGCATATGATTATACTTGTATGGCTTCGTTCCTTGTTCATGTATTACGCCACAATATGCACCATATTGACTTAAGTGTTCTGCAAGCTGGGTTGCCTGGTTCCTGTGCTTACCCCTACATTCCCGATTGTTCGGCTAGGGAGTAAAGGGATCACCTTTGCGATTGTCACGACTGGGTCATCCGAGCTCTGACCTCAGACTGGGTGAAGCCGAAAGCTAGCGCTCTTATTGTTTTCAATCATGGTCGGAACACAATGGAACTCATGAGTACAAAAAATCTATTGCACATGTCTCATGGTAATAATGAGCACCGAAGAAAGGTATCAGTGGGGGTACAATTTTCTTCGAAGATGCTTCTTACACTTCGTCGGTAATATAGCATAAGTTCCTTGAGCGAGCTTTGTCTGTTACGGCCTTATGGCCTGATTGCCTGGTCATCGGAAACACCGTCGATACTCTCGACAGGTGGAGTACATGACACTTTTCGGCCCTTGGCCGAAGAGGGAGAAGCCGACGGTCGGTTAAGACGCGTATAAAGTTCAGGTGAACACAAATATGATATAAGTACTTCAGTACATACAATCATTATATGTAAAATTCTTTTACCCAAGTCACTTGGGGGCTCTTAAAATTTATATGAGCTATTTTATAGTAAATATGTTTTCTTCTTGGTCATTGCAAAGTCTTTTTCTACCACTCCTTTTTCGACTCGAGTTTATGGTCAATAGCCGGATAGCCTGTCTTCTCTCTAAAAGCCGCTTGAGTTTAGTTTGCTAAACTGACCTCGGAGAAGTACTCCGCCTTTGGGATAAGGAGCTTGAAGCCGTAGGCTGACCCGTGTGAAGTCTTGAGATCGGATGTGTCATGTTAAAGCACGAAAGAAGCACAATTTTTTTTCCAATTTTCCGATTGGCACCGGACACTTGATCTTGTTCGGACGTCAAGTTTTTACTGACGTTTTTTGGTTTTCCAAGCTTATGGCACTTTCAAACTATTTATGCGTTTTCAGCACAAGTCTCACAGTGCAACGCCGGACACCTTTATAGATTCAGCAAAAACATTCTTGGATATTGCTATATATGCATTGGTTTCGAATTGTTTCTTCGGTCAATGGTTGGGTTGACTGGATCCTGCGCTTTCCTCTTGCGTACCGCTTTGTTCGGCTAGGTGTGCGAAGGGAGAACCACTGCGATTGTGCTTCCAGCTCACATGGTTAAGCACCTTTCTGGAGAAAGCCGAAAACAGACTGTCACAATAAGCATAAACTGGTTAGCTATCCGATGACTGTGTTAAATGATGGGCCATTCATAACATTGGCCGAAGTGTTTACGGCTTGACCTCAACTGTCGCCGAACTCTACCGGGGGCTAGTAACTGGCCTCCAAAACTAAATCCTCAATATTTTGCTCTTACATTAGAGCTGAGGTTTCATGATCATGCTTAGCATGACAACCCAAAGAAAGGAACCGAAGGCGGGACTATTTTCTTCGGAATACATTTCTTTTGTTAAACAGTAATATAACATATCTCTCTGCGTACCTTTGTTTATAAAACCGTATGGCCAGATTGCCTTGTTTGTCATAAATCTTTGCCCTCATAAAGGCTTTATAAAGTAGGACAAACACTCCTCGGCTACTGGCCGAGGAGGTGGACGCCGATGGTCGGTTAACAAAGCTTTGTACAATGCGGATCCGAGCATTAATGACGTAAAGTACTTGGATACATAGAGTCATTACACATAATTTGTGATTTTACTATGGATATCGATCCTTAATTCGGCCACCCGTGCCCGCATTAAGGCTCAGGGGCTACTGGGCTTCGGGCTTATTATTTACAAATATTAAAGTGGCACATCGATCCCCTGATCTGGTGTTGCCACCCGACCAGTGTCTCGGGGGCTACTACATTGCCTGTCCAATGTAGAAAATTTTATGTGCAATATAGTTTCCGAGGAGATTTTGATCCTCAGGTTGGTCGGCTGCACCCAACCTTACTCTCGAGGACTGAGCACACTGCTTTTTGTGTCCCGAAGTATTATGCCGAGCTAGGACTTGATCCTCATGCCGATTTTTCAAATCAACATGAGTCTCAGCGGTACTGGGATCAGCGGTCGTACGTCATCCTTCATGTGCATCTCGGGTTTTAGACCGATACACACCTCGAGGGCTACTAGCTATATATCTGCACCAATCAAAAATATTGACAAAAAATTGGTCCGCGGTCGGTGTGGTGCACCACCTCGGAAGAAGTCCGGCATAAAGCTCAGGCGCGAGTGGCTGGCTCCATAGAGGGCATTTCCGACATTAAGCTCGATTGAACTCCTTCACCTTTTTTGAACCAAGGTGATTTATGACACCTCAGATACAGTCCGGCGTTGGAATTTGGACATAGTCCGGCATTTGAGCTTGGATACATTCCGGCGTTGCAGCTCGGAAAGCGGTCCGGTGTTCGTGCTCGGCTGCAAAAGATACCTCGAATGCAGTATGGCGTTGGAGCTCGGACGCAAGAGGACGCTGCCGCCCAGGAACAACTTCAAACTCGAGGTGTGGCATAAAAATAGCAAGGCATTGATAAAGGCCGAAGACTTAAAGGGCTCCTCGGATACCCGGCGTGTGAGGTCTTCAGATTTAGCTCGACAAATCCTCAAGATAGAAGACGGAAAGATTTGTTGAACCAATTTTCAAAATCGACGACCGAAGACGAAGAACAGTTCGGAAGAACCGAGGAGCGTCCCCAACTTGAAGACCGGTTCAGGGGGCTACTCATGGTGTCCTGGACTAGGGGGTAGTCACCACATCGTGTCCCGATCAGTTGGATTGGGCCGAGGACCCCCACGGTCGGGTACTCATGGGCCAGTTCGGACAGCCGAAGACATATATGAGGAAGATTCCACAAGACTTGGTGATCAAGACAAGGACTCCTCTCCACCGACGTATTCGACTAGGACTCTTGTTATCCTAGGGCTCTGGTATGTTATATAAGCCGATGTCAGGCTAGTCAATAGATGATTATGGCATTACTCATCATACCTGTAGGGTTTAGACCAGAACATACGATATCGTGGTACATCAACTCTTGTAACCCCTATCCTCATCAAAGTCAATCAAGCAGGAAGTAGGGTATTACCTCTATCAAGAGGGCCCGAACTTTGGTAAACATCGTGTCCCCTGTCTCCCGTTACAATCGATCCTTAGACGCATAGTTCGGGACCCCCTACCCGAGATCTGCCGGTTTTGACACCGACACTCGGGCTGCCGCAGGCCTCACCAGCAGCCCCTCCAGCGACAGCAGCGGCTCCTGGTGGTCCAACGATTCTCCCGAGCCCGTTGAGACTCCGGAGACGAGCGATGACAGCTACGTGCCCCCGAGCTCCCGCCGCGCCTAGAGCAGGGCTGCGGCGTCCAGCCGTCGTCGTCGCTGATCTGGATGGGGTTGGCGCCGGCCTCACGTGGCCCACTATTGATGATGGCGTCAGCGACATCCGGTGTGTATAGATAGAACTCCTAGGAATTCCTTTCCTTTTGTTCCCTGCGAGGAATCGAAATGAACCCCACGGGGCCGTGTAAAGCGTCTGTAATGCCTTTTGTTCATATAGCCCTTATTATGAAAATTTGTGTGCACATATCCTGCCGAGGCTCGGCCTCCCCTTTCCAATCCCGCGGCAGCTTGGCGCTCTACGCTGACAGGTCCCGGTCCCCAGGCAGGCTGCAGCCGTCACTGGTATGCCAGGTCGTGATGTCGTGGTCAAGGCCAGGAGGTGAGCGGCCTGATGTCTAGTAAGAGCTCCTAAGGCACGATGCTCAAGAGGTCCCCTTTAGCATGCAAGCAGCTGCCTTAGGATGGGAAAGGGAGGAAATGCCGCCGCAGCAGGGCAGCGAAGGGTGACAATCTTATGACGGGGCACTATGTTGGTCCAGGCGTGAGACTTATCTTGGTATCCTGGAGTCGGTTCCTCGAGTTGCGCCAGACTTGTGTGTCGGCCACTGTAGGGTAGCTAGGCCAGGTCCATGCGAGCTTCCCCCTCTTCTCTATGCTCTCCTGAGTGCTCTGCGTCCTCAGGTCCGGGCCCTCGAGCGAGCTCAGTCGCCGCTGGTATGCCAGGTCACGATGCCATGGTCAAGGCCAGGGGGTGAGGGATGGAGAGCCAGTAAGAGCTCCAGAGGCTTGATGCTCAGGAGCCCCCCTTTTAACGCACAAGCGAATCACACAAGAGAAGAGAGAGAGAGAGTCTGCGGTACCACCTGCTGCAGACTTCAGGGAGCTCCTGCAAGTTAGCATGAGGAAGGGCTCGAGCCACCATGGTGATTGCTGGTCCGCCTCCGGTACGTGGGAGGGGACTCCCTACTACGGAGAGCCCCCGGGGCGTGTACAGCCCCGCCCTGACACGTGGCTTGCATGACAGGGGTAGACGAGGTGTGTCTGGGCACTTGTGAGCCAGCGTGGGACTCACGAGGCCGTACCTCAAGGCAGGTTGCACCTAGTCTTGATTCTTGTTTGCTGTGTTGGTCCTGCGAGGTGGTCAGACAACCTGCACTGAACGAATATCCTGAGGTTATCGCGTGACAAAGCCAAGCACCAATGGCCCCAAGAGGTGACATGAACGGGGTCGGCCTACTAGACAGAGCTCAGCTGCTGGATTAATCGACGCTACAGGGACGGGCCCGAGCATAGACGTCGTGCCTAACCCTCTCACACGAAGGGTCCTAAAGAAAGACGACCGGCGCGCGGCCCCCGCGGAGGGTGAAAATCAAGTAGGTGATAGTCATAGATAGATTAAGCATGGAAGGCAAACTAGCTCAGGTAAATGCATGAACGATACAGGCCACTGGGTCAGGCCCGAGCGGCTTGGGGATGATGCAGCCCAAGGGGCGCCCCTCAGCAAGGTAAGCTAAAGACATAAAAACGGGGTACATGCCACAGGGACGAACCCACGCGGCCTGGGAATGATGCAGCCCTGGGGGCGCTCCCAGCTAAATAAACTTGGAAAATGTCACCTGGTTCTGTTGTTGAAGGCATGTTGGGGCAGCTTAAGACGCGTGGCACAGGGGTTGCTCCTCACGAGCCACCGGGGCCCTTAGCCTCATGAGGCTCTGGAGGCTCGGGCAGCCTCCTGAGGACCGTCTCCATCTCCGCCAGGACTGCGTGCTGCCTGGCCTCCTAACCTGCCATGACGCTCCGTAGGTTGCACTGGAAGGCAGTAGCCACGCTCGGCAGGCGGAACGGCATGCAAACGTAGCTATGAGGTGGTCCTTCGCAGCGCCCTACAAGCGAAGGCCAGAAGCACTCCTAAGATGCGGCTCGGTTGAGCCCTGGTGTGTCGATGCAGACGCGCAGCTCACCACCCTCGCCTGGGTGGGGAGCAACACTAGGTGGGCGGCAGTTGCCGCACATTGCTCTTGCTTCCTGAAGCTCCTGAGATGCCTTGGTGATCAACTCCTGAGAACTGGATGCTCCTTGCCTAGTGTCCTCCTAAGGGAGACGTGTCGCGAAGCACGCCTCCAAGTGGTGCCCGAGCGCCTCCCTCGCGACATTGGCAAGGTCTGAGGCCCTCCAGAAGAGAGCCCCCGAGCCCTGCATGAGGAGGGCACCGGGTGTGACTTCGTATGCGATAGAGGGAGGCGCCCCAGGTGCGGGCACTGATCCTGATGAGGTACCACTTGCGGCGCTACCCTCTCGAGGTCCGGCACGAAGCAGCTACTTCTTCTTCTTGGGGACGACCTCAAGAGGGTACTAAGCAGCATTGTTGTTGGGGTCTTTGATTGACGCTGCTTGGAAGGTGCGCTCGAGGGAGCACACTGCATCTCTTTCTTCGAAGGGGACTGTGATGATCTCGCCGCTCCCTGGCGTCTTGAGGACGTTGTAGCCATAGTGTGTCACTGCCATGAACTTGGCTAGGGCTGGATACTCGAGGATGGCATTGTATGCCAGACAGATGTGGGCAACATCAAAGTCGATGAGCTCGGTGCGGTAGTTGTTGCGTTCTCCGAAGGTGATGGGAAGGCGGACCTGCCCTATTGGTGTGGTGCAGCCGTCAGTCACGCCCGAGAAGGGCTTAGTGGGTTGAAGCCGATTGTATGGCACTTGAAGGTTGTCGAACGTCTCGACGGACAGGACGTTGAGCCCTGCGCCGCCATCGATGAGGGTCTTGGTGACTTGCACGTTGCTGATGACGGGTGAACAAAGCATTGGGAGAGCGCCAGCTGTAGCCGCGCACTGGAGCTGATCTGCCGAACTGAAAGTGATGGCACACTTGGACCACCTGAGCGGATGTGTGGTCTCAAGCTTTGGGAGGACCGCGTTCACCTTGTGAGCAAACTGCTTGAAGATACACTGTGAAGCTGGGTCTTAAGCTCCGCCCAAGATGCAGGTGATAGCACACGGCTCCTGGAAGACCCCGGCCCCCTCGTCTTGATGGTGGTCCTCGTTCCTTCTTGGTGGTGGCGGCAGCGGAGGAAGACCGGGGTTCCCCTGAGGATGATCCTCGCGAGGCTGATCCCTCCAGGCGCCCTTGCGAGGCTGATCCCATCGGCGGTCCTCATGAGGTCAGTCACGCCACTCCTCGCATGGGCCATGGTTGTCCCAGCATCCTCTGCCATGTCCTCCTCCTCGGCCATAGCCCCAGTCGCTGTGCTCGGGGCGTCGACCGAAGCGTCTATCGCGAATGGCCCTGAGCTCTTGACAATCGTTGGTGTTGTGGCTGTGTACGTTGTCAAATGCACAGAATGGTCGGCTACCCTTGGATGACTCAGGCTGGTCCCTACCACGCTTCGTGTCTGGCTCCGCCGTGAGCATGGCGACTCCCTTGCGCTTCACGTCCTTGAACTTGGATTTCTTCTCCTCCAGGTCGACAGCTGGGAGCTTGAGGAGGGAAAGGCGCCCTTCCTCAGCCCTTGCGCACTTGGTCGCCAGGTTGAACAGCTCCAGGGATGTGCACATCTCCTCGTGGATGGTGAGCTCCTCCTTCATCTTGACGTCGCGAACGCCATGAGAGAATGCAGAGATGATGGCCTCGTCCGTCACCTTGGGGATCTTGAGGCAGACGTTGTTGAAGCGTTGGATGTACTTTTGGAGGGTCTCTCTCGATTGTTGCTTGATGCTGCGTAGGTTACCCACGGCCGGGGGCAGTCGCAAGTGCCTTGGAAGTTGGTGACGAAGCGGTCACGCATCTCGTCCCAGGAGGAGATCGAGCCCGGAGGCAGGTTCAGGAGCCACGAACGAGCGTCATCCTTGAGTGCCATGGGGAACCAATTCGCCATGACTTTCTCGTCGCCATTGGTCGCCTCAATGCTCAGCTCGTAGAGCTGCAAGAACTCTGCAGGGTCGGGGGTGCCATCATAGCGAGGAGGCAGATCCGGCTTGAAGTTGCCCGGCCAGGTGACTCTACACAGCTCGGGGGTGAAGGCGCGGCGGTCGACCATCGTCACTGGGGCCCTCCGTGGAGGTGGAGCCTGGTCTCGGTGCCTGCGCGCCACCAAGGCAAGCGGCGCATGGCCCTGCCTCGGCAAGCGATCCTGACGCGGCGCTGCGGGGAGCGGTGGAGCGTTCTCTTGCGGTCGAGGAATTTCTTGACAGCTTCTTTCTTCACGCGCGGGGACTTGGCGTGGTGGGTCACGCCGCGGAGCCGCGCGCCTTGGCGCCAGGGTGCTGTTTTGGTGCAGGGGTGGTGGAGGTGCTGCTTGAGCTACGTCGCTACGTCGCCGGTAGCTGGCGGTCGACGAGGCAGCGAGAGGGGCGGTGCAGGGGCGCCCCCTGCGGTGCTGACGAGCTCGGCGATGCGGTCTAGCCAGTCCTCGTAGAGGTCGTCGACTGGGCGGTAATGCAGGAGTTTGTGCGCCATGCTTAGGGCGGCCCACGCGTCTGTGGGAGCGTGATGAGTGTGAGACGAGGAACCGGCGGGGGTCAGCGATGGAGTGGCGATGCGGCCGTCCCGCCGCACCGAGGGGTGCAACGAGGATGCTTGCTGCTCGTTCCCCATCGGGTCGGTGGCGACATTGGCGGCAGGTGACGAAGAACAACGGGGAGGCCTGCCGACAGGTGCCGTCTGGGCGACGCGGGCGGCCCGGCGCTCAGGTCGGGTATGACGAGCATCTGACATGGTTGCGACGAAGCGGTGGAACACGGATCAGTGAAGGAAAAACTCCAGCGCACCCCTACGTGGCGCGCCAAATGTCGGATTTCGGGTTCCAGCAAAACACTTAAGGTTCGAACACTTGGGTTCGCACGAAGATCTCTCCCTCACTGATCACGCCATCGAACACTTCGCGATCTCTAGGCTTGGCACACGAACTCCCAACACACGAGACACAAGATTTATACTGGTTCGGGCCACCATTGTGGTGTAATACCCTACTCCAGTGTGGTGGTGGTGGATTGCCTCTTGGGCTGAGGATGAACAGTACAAGGGGAAGAACAACCTCTTGAGGACGGGTGTTCTTGTGCTTGGGGAACTTGTGGGTGTGAGGATGGATCGATCTAGTCCAAGATGAGATGGCTAAGGCTCAGTTTTGTTCGCCCCGGTTCTAGTTTCCTCTTACCGTGGTGGCTAATCCTATTTATAGAGGCCCTTGTCTTCTCCCCAAATATTGAGCGGGAAGGGAGCCTGTCGGATGTGGGGTTCCGGCAAACCCTTAAGGTTCGAACACTGGGGTGCGCATGAAGTCTTTTCCTCCCACCGATCTACGCCCTAGCTCACTAAGATCTCGTGGACGAACTCGCAATGCTGAAACACACAAGATTTATACTGGTTCGGGCCACCATTGTGGTGTAATACCCGTCTCCAGTGTGGTGGTGGATTTCCTCTAGGGCTAATGATGAACAATACAAGGGGAAGAACAGCCTCCTGAGGTTGAGGTGTTCTCGTGCTTGGTGCACTTGTGTGGTTGGGGATGATGTTGATGATCCGTCCACGCTTATTCCTCTCTTCCTTAGTCTCTCCCTTTTCGTGGTGGTAGCTAGCTCTACTTATATAGGCCCTGGTCCTCTTCCCAAATATTGAGCGGGAAGGGATCCAACAACAGCGAGCAAATTTGAAGGGGGATAGCCAGTACAAGCTATCCTGACAAAGGTGGTCTCCACCTGCGAAAGGCTTTTGTGGTGACGCCATCTTGGGCTCCATGATAACCTCCGTCTCGCCGTCCTTCTGGTCTTGGTCTTGTTGCAACTGTATGGCAACCTTTGCCTGATGCCTCGGTACTTCTCGCCTGCGCTGGCCTCCTTAGAATCAAAGAGGAAACAAGGACGCTGCGTGCGCTAGCGCCCTCCTGGTGTCGACCGTCATGGCTCACGTCACGAGAGTCTCGTGAGGTTTGCCTCGCCTTGTTATCTCCGCCCCTCGTGAGCCTGCCCGACTAGCCCACTCCAGAGGAGGTCTCGTGTCGTCCGCCTCGTGAGGCTTGTCCCCTCGCGACGGTCTTGGATGCCTTGTTGATGAAGATGGGCCGTACGGACTGCCGGCTTAGCCACGCCGCGGGCCACAGGCAGGCAAGTCTGGGGACCCCCATTCCCAGAACGCCAACAATAGCCCCCGGGCCCAAGGTGCACTCGGTCTTGGCTTCGTGGCGAAGCCAAGGGTCAAGTACGGAGCGCCACGGGCCCCCAAAAGCTGGCGGCCTTGGTTGACCCGTGGCGGTTGTTTGGACGTGGGTGTCTCCGCTTCCCCATGCTGCCTCGGCAACTGCACGACTTGACAAGTCCCTGCGACATGCAAGGAAAACCATCGTTACCTGCGATCGTGAGAGGTGCCGGTTGGCCTTCTCTTGCTATAAATGGGGAGGGGGCTGAGCCCCCATTGCCCATCTCTTCCTTGCTCGCTTGTTTCTTCCTCCTTGCTCCACTACTAACATCAATGGAGCCTATCAGAAGGTTCTCCGCTGAAGAAAAGGGGAAGGCCCCCCGAGATGTCCCGGAGCCACTTCCGCCGAAGAAAAGGTCGATCCACCGCCGTGACGAAGCGGCAATGCAGGTGCTGACGAGGCCTTGGTGCAAACGGCCTCCCCCAGGGTATCCTCTACCCATGTATGTCCAAGCCGAGGGGTCAGGAAGGCGGAGCGACGAGCAGCGCCACCCACGCTACGCTCGGGGTCGTCGCACTGCGGCGACACGCGCCGTCGCCCCTGGGATCCACCCCGCGGAATCCTCGCGCGAGCTGGTGCTGTGGGCGCCGAGGCCCCCAAGCTCTTGGATCCGCTTCCCGCGGTTCTTCTCCAACGTGATGCCGCCGAGGGGGCCTCTCGAGCTCTGGTTGCAGCACGCCGACTGCGGCGCTCCGGCGACTGGAGCAAAGATCGAAGTGGTCCCCACCAGCAAGATCTTCATGACTCGTGGCTTGGGCGAGATCGCATGGGTCTGCCACGCGAGTGGCGCCCTCGCGATCCACCTTGAGTACGACGGCGTCTCGATGCTCTTCTTCAAGGTCTTCGATGCCGAGGGCCGCCGCCTGGAGTGTTGCTCCGGAGAGGAGCGTGAGGCTGACGCGCGCTCCGCTCGCGGCCACTCCAGCAGCAACAGCCCTTGGGAGTCCAGCAGCTCTCCTGAGATCTATGAGACACTGGAGACGAGCGACGACAGCTACGTGCCCCCGAGCTCTCGTGATGCTCGGAGCAGTGCCGCTGCGTCTGGCCGTCGCTGCCGCTGATTTGGATGGGGTTGGCACCGGCCTCCCGTGGCACACTGTTGATGATGGTGTCTGCCACATGAGGGTGTAGATAGGGTCCTTCTTAGTCTTAGCTTTCATTCCCTACGAAGAATCATGAAGCGCCCCATGGGGGCATATAAGGGCTTGTAATGTCTTTTGTGCTTATTTTCCCTGTTATGAAGATTTGGTGAACGTGCGTCCCATTAAGGTTTGGTCCCGCCTTTCTTTTCTCGCGATGGCTTGTTACTCTACGCTGACAGGTCCCGGTCCCCAGGCAAGCTACAGCCGTCGCTGGTATGCCAGGTCGCGTGCCGTGGTCAAGGCCAGGAGGTGTGCGGCCCGAGGTCCAGTAAGAGCCCTTGAGGCGCGATGCTCAGGAGGTCCCCATTAGCGCTCAAGCAGCCATGGTAAGGGAAGAAAGGAAGTTGACGTGGCCGGAACGGGGTTGCGGCAAGGCGTGGGTGACCATAAGGATCAGACATTTAGCCAATCCGAGGGCACGCCAACTTGTGCAACATAGCTAGGCCGACCCATATGGGTTTCCCTCCTCCCATGCTCTCCATAGTGCTCTGCGTTCTCAGGTCCCGGCCCTCGAGCGAGCTCAGGCGCCGCTGGTATGCCAGGTCATGATGTTGTGGTCAAGGCCAGGGGGTGAGGGCTGGAGAGCCAGTAAGAGCTCCTGAGTCGCGATGCTCAGGAGCCCCCCTTTTAACGCGCAAGCAAAGTGCACGAGAGGAAAGGAGACTCATGGTGCCGCCTGCTATCCTCCTCGCGGGGTCCCTGTGATAAGGCACAAGAAGAACATGGTTTGCCGTTACTGCCGTCTGCCTGCTGCTGGTTGGTCCGGATGAAGTGAAGTCACCGAGGGCCTGGTGAGGAGACGTGCGTGGGGTGTGCCGCGAGCCAGAGCTCGACCGCTCAGATTTGTCAACGTGGCAGGGACGGACCGATGCACCAGCGCCGTGCCTGTGAGGAGGCCCCGTGGGAGACGATGATCGAGTAGGTGAGAACCGTAGGCAGGTTAAGCAGGGAAGGCAAATCAGCTTGGGTAAATGCAGGAGGATACATGCCAGTGGGTCCGGCCCGAGCGGCTTGAGGATGATGCAGCCCGAGGGGAGCCCCCAGCAAGGTAAGCTAAAAACATGAGCAAAAGGGATACATGCCGCAAGGACGGACCCACGAGGCCTGGGAATAATGCAGCCCAAGGGGCGCTCCCAGCTTAATCGAGCTTGGAAGATGTCACCTGGTTCTGTTGACGAAGCAGAGTTGGTGCAGCTGAAGACGTGCGTTGAAGAAATGACTCCTCATGAGCAACCGAAGCCCTGAGCCTCAGGAGGCTCTGGGGCTCAGGAGGCTCCCTAAAGACCGTCTCCGTTTCCTCCAGGACGGTGTGGTACCTAGGCTCTCGAGCCGCCAGGTGACGCCGCATGTTGCGTTGATTAGCCGATGCCACACTTGGCAAGCCGAGCGGCATGCAAATGTAGCTGTGTGGCGGGCCCTCGCAACAGCCCACACGCGAAGGCCATAAGCGCTCCTAAGCGCGGCCTTGTTGACCCCTGGGACATCGATGCAGACACGCAACTCAGCACCCTCGCCTGGGTGGTGAGCTGCGCCCTGTGAGCGGCTGTCGCCGCGCATGGCTCTTGCGTCTTGCAGTTCCTGTGTGGTCTTGATGATGAACTCCTGAGTGGTGGGCACCCCTTGCCATGTGTTCTCCTGAGGAAAACGTGCGGTGTAGCACGCCTCCAAGGGGTGCCCGAGCGCCTCCCTCGTGAGGTTGGCAAGGCCTGAGGCCCTCCAGAAGAGAGTCCCCGAGCCCTTCCCGAGGAGAGCACTGGGCGCGCCTTCCTATGTGATGGAGGGAGGCGCCCCTGGGATGGACGCTGATCCTGACGAGGCTCCTGCCGCGACGCCATCCTCCTGAGATCCCGTGCGGTGCAGCTGGTTCTTCTTGGGGATGGCCTCCGGAGGGCCCTCACTTCTGCTGCCGGGGTCGTCGATTGCTGCAGCTTGGAAGGCGCACTCGAGGGAGCACACCACATCTCTTTCTTCACACGGGACCGTGATGACCCCGCCGCTTCCAGGCATCTTGAGGACGTTGTAGCCGTGGTGGGTGACCGCCATGAACTTGGCCAGGGCCGGATACCCGAGGATGGCATTGTACGGCAGGCGGATGTGCGCGACGTCGAAGTCGATGAGCTCAATGCGGTAGTTGTCGCGCGTGCCGAAGGTGACAGGCAGGCGGACCTGCCCTATCGGTGTGGTGGAGCCGTCGGTCACTCTTGAGAAAGGTTTGGTAGGCTGGAGCTGCTCATATGGCACTTGGAGGTTGTCGAATGTGTCGATGGACAGGACATAGAGCCCTGCACCACCGTCAATGAGGGTCTTGGTAACCTGCACATTGCTGATGACTAGGGAACACAACATCGGGAGGATACCAGCGGTGGCTGCGCACTTGAGCTGATCTGCCGAGTTGAAAGTGATGGCGCACTGGGACCACTTGAGCGGGCAGGCGGCCACAAGCTTGGGGAGCACTGCGTTCATCTCGCGAGCGAACCGGTTGAAGATGCGCTGAGAGGCTGGGGCATGGGCGCCGCCCAAGATGCAGGCGATTGCACGCGGCTCCTGGAAGCCACCAGCCCCCTCGTCCTGATGATGATCGTCGTTCCTTCTTGGTGGCGGCAGCTGGGGAAGACCGACGTTGCTTTGGGGGCGATCCTCATGAGGCTGGTCCCTCCAGGCCCCCTTGCGAGGATGATCTTGCCAGCGGTCCTCATGAGGCCCGTCGCGCCATTCCTAGCACGGGCCACGGTCGTCCCAGCGCCCGCCTCCATGTCCTCCTCCACGGCCGTAGCCCCGGTCGCTGCGCTCGGGGCGTCGACCATAGCGTCCTTCTCGTATAGCTCTGAGCTCTTGGCAGTCATTGGTGTTGTGGGTGTTCAGGTTGTGAAAGGCGCAGAACGGTCGGCTGTTCTTGGATGACTCTGGCTGATCTCTGCCCCGTTTGGTGTCGGGCTCCGCTGCTTGCACCGCTGCTTCCTTGCGCTTCACGTCCTTGGCCCTTGCTTTCTTCTCCTTTGTCCCTGTGACTAGCAGCTCAAGGAGAGAGAGGCGCCCCTCCTCAGCTCTTGTGCACTTGGTCGCCAGGTTGAACAGCTCCTGAGATGTGCAGAGCTCCTCGTGGATAGCGAGCTCTTCCTTCATCTTGACGTCACGGACGTCGTTAGAGAACGCGGAGATGATGGCCTCATCCATGACCTTGGGGATCTTGAGGCGGGTGTTGTTGAAGCGCTGGATGTACTTCTGGAGGGTCTCCCCTGGCTATTGCTTGATACGGCGTAGGTCGCCCGCAGCTGGCGGGCGGTCGCGAGTGCCCTGGAAGTTGGCGATGAAGCGGTCGTGCATCTCGTCCTAGGAGGAGATCGAGCCGTGCTGCAGGTTCAGGAGCCAGGAGCGGGGCCCGTCCTTGAGAGCCATGGGAAACCAGTTTTCCATGACTTTCTCATCGCCGTTGGCTGCTTCGATGCACAACTCGTAGAGTTGTAGGAACTCCGCGGGGTCGGTGGTGCCGTCGTAGCGAGGAGGCAGATCCAGCTTGAACTTGCCTAGCCAGGCGACGCTGCGCAGCTCAGGGGTGAAGGCGCGGCAGCCGGCGATAGTTATTGGGGCCCGCTTTGGAGGTGGAGCTTGGTCTTGATGAGGTCCGCGCGGCGCTGCCGCGGGCGCCGTGCGGTCTTGACGAGGCAGTGCGGGAAGCGCGGGTGCAACTCCTCGCGGCCGAGGGATTTCTTGGCAGCTTCTCTCTTCGCACGCGGGCACCGGGCGTGGCGGATCACACTGCGGTGCTGCGTGCCTTGGTGCCAAGGCTCCGTCTTTGGGCCGGGGTGGTGGAGGCGCGCCCCGGGCCTCGTCGCCCGTGGCCGGCTGAGGGTGAGGCAGAGAGACGGATAGCGCCGGGGAACCCCCTGCGGCGCGGACGAGCTCAGCGACGCGGTCGAGCCACTCCCCGTAGAGGTCGTCGACTGGGCGGTAGCATCGGAGTTTGTTTGCAGCAAGGAGTGCGGCCTGCACCTCCATGGGAGCGTGGCATGCATGTGACGAAGAACCGGCCGGGGTCAGCGATGGAGTGGCGGTGCAGCTGTCCTGCCGTACCGATGGATGAAGCAAAGACGCTTGCTGCTTGTTCCCCACCAGGCCGGTGGCAGCGTTGGCGGCGGGAGACGGAGAACGACGAGTTGTCCCGCCGATGGGGCCATCTGAGCAACACGGGCGGTGAGGGCAGCCCGACGCTCAGCTCGAGCAGGGCGAGCGTCCGCCATGGAGACGATGGAGCGACGGAGCAACGAACTGATGGAAGGGAAGCTACGGAGCACCCCTATCTGGCACGCCAAATGTCGGATGTGGGGTTCCGGAAAACCCTTAAGGTTCGAATATTGGGGTGCGCATGAAGTCTTTTCCTCCCACCGATCTACGCCCTAACTCGCTCAGATCTCGCGGACGAACTCGACAAACTCGCAATGCAGAAAGACACAAGATTTATAATGGTCCGGGCCACTGTTTTGGTGTAATACCCTACTCCAGTGTGGTGGTGGTGGATTGCCTCTAGGGCTGATGATGAACAACACAAGGGGAAGAACAGCCACCTAAGGTTGAGTGTTCTCGTGCTTGGTGCACTTGTGTGGTTGGGGATGGTCTCGATGATCCATCCACTCGTGTTCCTCTCTTCCTTAGTCTCTCCCTTTTCGTTGTGGTAGCTAGCTCAACTTATATAGGCCCTGGTCCTCTTCTCAAATACTGAGAGGGAAGGGAGCCAACAACGGCGGGCAAATTTGAAGGGGGACAGCCAGTACAAGCTATCCTGACAAAGGTGGTCTCCGCCTGCGAAAGGCTTTGGTGGTGACGCCGTCTTGGGCTCCACGATGACCTCCGTCTTGCCGTTCTTCTAGTCTTGGTCTTGTTGCACCGATATGGCAACCTTTGCCTGATGACTCGGTACTCCTCGCCTGCGCTGGCCTCCTTAGCATCAAAGAGGAAACAAGGACACGGCGCGTGCTGGCGCCCGCCTAGTGTCGATCGTCATGGCTCATGTCATGAGAGTCTCATGAGGTTTGCCTCGCCTTGTTATCTCTGCCTCTCGTGAGCCTGCCTGACTAGGACACTCCAGAGGAGGTCTCGTGTCGTCCGCCTTGCGAGGCTTGGCCCCTCGCGAGGGTCTTGGATGCCTTGTTGATGAAGATGGGCCATATGGCCTGCTAGCTTAGCCATGCCGCTGGCCGCAGGCAGGCAAGTCTGGGGACCCCCGTTCCCAGAACACCGACAGAGCCAACAAACGGCCAATTTGAAAGGGGACAGCTAGTACAAGTTATCCTGACAAAAGCATTCTTCGCCTGCCAAAGACTCTGGTGGTGATGCCGCCTTGGGCTCCATGGTGACCTCCGTCTTGCCGTCCTGCTGGTCTTGGTCTCGTTGCACCGATATGGAAACCTTTGCTTGACGCCTCAGAACTCCTCGCCTGTGCTTGCCTCCTTAGCACCAAAGAGGAAACAAGGATACTGTGCACGCTCGCGCCCGCCTGGCCTTGGTCGTCATGGCTCACGTCATGAGAACCTCGCGAGGTTTGCCTCGCCTTGATCTCTCCGCCCCTCGCGAGCCAGCCTGGTGAGGCCGCTCCCAAGGAGGTCTTGCGTTGTCCGCCTCGCGAGTCTTGGCCCCTCATGAGGGTCTTGAGTCCTTGCTGGTGAAGATGGGCCGTACGAGCCCACTCGCAGAGCCACGCCGTGGGCCGCAGGCAGGCAAGTCTAGGGACCCCCGTCCCAGAACACCGACAGTTGTTTCTTCATAAGAGAAGACGGAGACAGAAAGTGCAACTAATATAATTCATGGGTGGTTTTGGTAATTCATAACAACATATAGCTCATTGAAATAATATCCTTTCAAGATAAATATTTCAGGTTGTTCAATGATTGGCATGGCATGGACTAGAGATGTGGACCCTTCAAAATGATAAGGACAAAGATTGGCAAAAGCTCAATACTCTTCATTTCTATTTAAGTGATCGAAGATCACATTGAGTCCATAGGAAAGCCAATACTATTAAAAGGGGATGAGGTGTTGCTTAATGGTCTACTTGGTCGAAGTGCTTAGTGATATTGCTCCAAAACCCTCAGCCACTTTCTCCATCCAAATTTGTCCAAACCCTAATTCTGAACTCAGCCCCATCAATTCTTTCTACCCGTAGCCACCGAGTTCATTTGACATAGCCACTACCAGAAACCCTAATGATTCGGTCATGCCAATATGGATCTCAGTCCCACCGAGATGGTCGTGCCAACACTTTGTGATCTATTGCGCTTACTTCGATTTCACCGAGTTTTTGCAATCGGTCTCACTGAGTTGGCTTGACATATTCTTTGTTGCTTATTGCTTCACTTTAGTCCCATCGAGTTGATGTAATCAGTGTCACTGAGATAATTTTTGCCCTAAGCCCTAGCACATCGGTCTCACCAAGTTGTTCCAGTCAGTCCCACCGAGAAGCCCCCAACAGAGAGCTTGGTGGGTGAGCTGCACCCTCCTGCCAAACTAGCAAGCTTTGCGGTTGAGGCGTGCACTCCCATGAATGAGGAAGTGTCGCTGGTCCTCGTTGTCGAGCCCGAGGCTCCAACTTGGGCACGGCACATAGTCCATTTCCTCCAAATAGGAGAACTTCCCGAAGAGCAAGAATAGGCTGAAAGAGTAGCCCGAAAGGCCAGTATGTATCAGTTCATTGATGAAACGCTATACAGAAGAAGGCCCAATAGTGTGAAATTTAAGTGCATTTGCAGGGAAGAAGGAAATGGGCTCCTAGCAGAACTACACAAGGGTATGTGTGTCTCCCACATTGGATCGAGGGCCATGGATGGAAAAGCTTTCCGGCAAGGTTTCTACTAGCCCACAACCCTCCAAGATGCAATTGAGCTAGTCACCAAGTGTGAAGCCTACCAGTTCCACTCCAAGAATATCCATCAGCCTGCTCAAGCTCTCCAAACAATCCCTTTGTTATGGCCATTTTCGGTCTAGGAGCTCGACATCTTGGGCCCCTTCCCATGCGCTACCGGGGGCTTTCAATTCTTGTATGTTGCAATCGACAAGTTTACAAAGTGGCCGGAAGTGGAGCTTGTGAGGAAGGTGACCGTACAATCAACTATAAAGTTCTTGAAAGGATTAGTGTGTCATTTCGGAGTACCCATCAGGATCATCACTGACAATGGCACCCAATTCACAAGTGGCTCCTTCATGCAATAGGTTCATGCCCTCAGAAGCAAAATCTCATTTGCCTTTGTTGCCCATCCGAGAAGCGACGGACAAGCTAAGAGGGCGAACGCTGAAGTGCTGCGAGGACTCAAGACAAGAACATTTGATAGGATGCAGAAGTGTGGCAACTGATGGATCGACGAGCTGTCGGTGGTTCTTTGGTCCCTCCGTACGACACCAAATCATGCTACCGGCTAGACTCCCTTCTCCCCAGTTATCCCCGTGGAACTCATATACGGATCACCTCGAGTACTTGCCTACCATGAAGTAGTGCAAGAACAGCACCCGCGTGACGATGTTGTGCTACCTTAGGAGAACCGTCCCTTTGGCTGCTATGTGTGTTGCACGCTACCAACAAGCCCTACGCCGCTATCACAACCGCAGGGTTCATTCCCAGAGCTTTGAGGAAGGCGACCTTGTCCTTAGGTGTGTTCAGTCCGCCAAGGGTGCAAACAAGTTGACACCAAAGTGGGAAGGCCCTTACCGGGTAGTACGAGTCACCAGACCTGGCGCAGTCCATCTGGAGACCAGAGATGGCATTCAATTGCAAAACTCATCGAACATTGAGCATCTCCATAAGTTCTACCCGTAAGGCACGACTATCGGGCCCTACCCAGCATCCACCCTTTTGTACAAGCCTTGATAAAATTGCATGTAACCCTTTGTACAAAGCTAGGCGCAGACCCTGAGCAACAGATAAATAAACGAAGCGCTAGGGGCCCCAAAGAAGATTGCATGCATGCATAGGCATATCATGAGCATAGCATGTTCATGTAGATAAGAGCACATGTAGCTCTGTTTTCATCTGCACTAAGCTACAGGGTTCTTGCCACGAAATCGGTCTCGAAGAGAAGGAATGAAGACAAGCCTACATGGCAGTCCCCGGCAAGCCAAACAGATAAGTTCCTTCTTATCCATACTTGTTCTCTAAAGTGAAACTTGTGCATATGAAAACATCGTCACCTTCGAAAGATAGGTGCTCCCATCCTTTGACTCGAACGTTGCTTCAGTCAGGGTGGTCGCAGTGGTCTTTGATAGAAAAGGTTCGGCGGGGGGCTGGTCCCTTATTGCAGTTTGTGCCCGGCAGGCCTAGCCCCATGGCAACAAACTAGGGGCACCAGCAGGATAGCCTGCCGGGGGAAACTTGTTTACCTAAATGTATAGAGGCGTCTCACCTCTTCATGGACATAATACATGCACAAGTACCCGACAAGGTTTGTCTTTTTCATTAATATGCTGATAAACAAGTACAGATCTTACAGAACACAAACGTGGATAACGAAGATTACATTATTTAGACTATCAAAAAAAGATAAGTGCCCCGTAATCCATTTCTTGTCCCTCTCCTCTTAGGAACTACATGGAGAGGTGAAGAGGACAAAAGGAGTGCCTAAGCAGAAGCCCCGCCCGATCCCGTCAGGACCTGCCGAGAGCAACCTGACAAGGTCGGGAGTGGCAAGGCTGCAAAGGAGAGGGGCGAGGGGAGCAGCTCGGCGGTGCCCTGGTCATCACCTCAAGGACAACAAGAAGCCGCAACACAAGTGCCAACAGGGAGAACCACCGGAGCTCAGCTGCAAGACTGCTGGAGGAGGCGAAGGCACCAAGAGAGCAACCCCCTCCCCGACAGTCGTCCTAAAGAGGCCGGTGATGATGGTGCGGGGGAGGGAGGGGAAGAGCGGAAAGATGAGGTAGTGGGCCAGCAATAGGAGACGAAGGCGTCGGTGCCATCGTACTCCGACCCGACGGCCTGCCACCCGCCTTCTCCGTCTTCCCTCATTTCTTCATCACCACCACTGCTCCGAGAAGACGACGAACCCTTGGCCCATCACCTTCCCCAGAGAAGCAGCAGACGACTAATAACCCACAAGTATAGGGGATCGCAACAGTTTCCGAGGGTAGAGTGTTCAACCCAAATTTATTGATCCGACACAAGGGGAGCCAAAGAATATTCTCAAGTATTAGAAGCTAAGTTGTCAATTCAACCACTCCTGAAAGACTTAATATCTGTAGCAAAGTATTTAGTAGCAAAGAAATATGGAAGTAATGGTCACAGTGGCAAAAGTAATAGTAGCAGTTTTGTAGCAATCGTAGCAGCGGTAAGGAAAAAGTAACTTAGCAAGGATCAATATGAAACGAACTAGTAGGCAATGGATCAATGATGGATAATTATGTCGGATGTCCTTCATCATGCCATAGTTATAACCTAGGGTGACACAGAACTAGCTCCAATTCAACAACATAATGTAGGCATGTATTCCGAATATAGTCATTTGTGCTTACGGAAAAGAACTTGCATGACATCTTTTGTCCTACCCTCCCATGGCAGGGGGGTCCTATTGGAAACTAAGGGATATTAAGGCCTCCTTTTAATAGAGAACCGGAACAAAGCATTAACAGTTAGTGAATACATGAATTCCTGAAACTACGGTCATCACCGGGAAGTGTCCAGACTATTGTCACTTCGGGGAAGCTGGATCATAATACGTAGTAGGTGACTATAACTGACAAGATCAGATCAAGGACACAAATATATTCATGGAAACATAATAGGTTCAGATCTGAAATCATGGCACTCGAGCCCTAGTGACAAGCATTAAGCATAGCAAAGTCATAGCAACCTCAATCTCATAACATAGTGGATACTAGGGATCGAACCCTAACAAAACTAACTCAATTAAATGATAAATCTCATCCTACCCATCACCGTCCAGCAAGCCTACAATGGAATAACTCACGCACGGTAATGAGCATCATGAAATGAGTGATGGAGGAAGGTTGGTGATGATGATGGCGATGATTTCCCCTCTTCGGAGCCCCGAACAGACTCTAGATCTGGCCTCCATATGAAGAACAGGGGGTGACGGTGGCTCCGTATCATAAAACACGGTGAATCCTTCTCTCTGGTTTTTTCTCCCCGAACATGAATATATGAAGTTGGAGTTGAGGTTGTTGGAGCTTCATGGGATCCACAAGCCAGGGGGCGCCCCCCACCCTGTTCGACAGCTGGTGGGTCCCCTTCGGTTGATTGTTTCACCATTATTTTTTATTAATTCCAAAAATATTCTCCGTGAAGTTTCAGGTCATTCGGAGAACTTTTATTTCTGCACAAAAATAACACCATAGCAATTCTATTGAAAACAGCGTCAGTCGTGGTTAGTTCCATTCAAATCATGCAAATTAGAGTCCAAAAAAGGGCAAAAGAGTTTGGAAAAGTAGATATGATGG
The DNA here is from genome assembly GCF_002162155.2 of Triticum dicoccoides. Taxonomy (NCBI): domain Eukaryota; kingdom Viridiplantae; phylum Streptophyta; class Magnoliopsida; order Poales; family Poaceae; genus Triticum; species Triticum dicoccoides. The sequence goes on along the minus strand of NC_041384.1, from coordinate 229,554,998 downwards.
AGAGTATCAACGACGGCGTCGTTCGAGGCGCGCGGGGAGCATCGCTCCCCACCTTGGCGGGCAGGAAGGTGCCGCCGTCTTCAACTTTAACCCCGGCTCCACTGGAAGGATCAGTGCTAGGGTTGCCAATGATCCCGAGCACTGCACTCCTGACAGGCGCCGGGAACCCCAAGAGCCATGCCGTCGGGACAGCGACCCTCGACGACTCGCAATGAGGGCTAGCGCTACCCACCAGGAGACCGGCTCATGTGGGGATGACGAGCATTTCACCATTTCGGAGGAGTGTGATACTTCCTACATTGCGGGCAACTCAATGCCCACATCTCCGACCGCCGCATCCCCTTGGGTTCTGGACCAGACTCACTTCCTGAGCATCGGCATGAGCATTCAGCATCATCGACCCCAAGCTAGAGCCTAGGGCCTGACCCAAGTCTCTCACTCTCAGCATAGCAAGAAGAACGCAAGGGATGGAGGAGGAGAGGTGCGTGAATGAGCACTTCCGCTCCTCCTCACCCCCTCTTTTATAGACGGACTAGGACAGGGAGCTGATCCATCAATGGGTAACCACCGTCCCTCTCCACCAATCCAAGAAGACCGGGCCCCTGCCATGATGCTCTCTCCCGCACCACACGCCTCCGTTACCTACCCCACTCAATGCATGTAGCATACATGGCAAAGGATAAGGACGTGGTAGGAAGAGTGAATTGGCAGTTACTCGCCCATGCGTTAAATTCATTCACGGGCCCTCCCAAAGATGGCCCCACTAGAATTGGTGTTACGCAACACACAGGGAAACAGGAAACTGACTCAAGTGCAAGTTAATTAAGAATCAAAGAAAATCTCAAAGGGGTGAGCTATCGCAACTTTCTTGCCTGTGTACTCGACAGGGCCTACCCTGGCGATGATCGGCGGCACGTCCAGGCCAGGCCTGGGGGCTCATGTCGGTGCAACAAACCCCAGGCGTATGTTGCCCAGACAGTACACATGCTCAAGAACAAGTTAAAACACTCAAGACAAGGATCAGCAGAGGAGATAGCCCTTTGAGAAACCAAAGGGCGGATCAAGAAGACCAAGACCAACCAAAGGAGCAAGATATTGCTAAGGAAAACTCCCTTGCTGGGCAGGCAAGCCTGGCGAGGTAGAGGTTGCCTCGAAGATAAGTCTCAACACTACCCTTGCAAGCTTGCTGGGGACGCCGAGGGTGGATTACCCTGCCAAGGCTCCACCATTCCACCTCACATCAACACAAGTCACCGATCGGTGCAGTGTCGAGCCCCCAAGTGACTAAGTGGTTGTTATTTGGCACGCGGCAGCCATTTCCTAAGGAAATCACCTCCAAATGACACCTGTCCAGAGACGTGTCATGCAGGCAGGCGAGAAGGTGGCAGAACGGTACGCACCAAGGGTTGTCGGGATCCTCCATGATGTGACACTAAGCGGTGGATTTAATGCACCTTGTCCTGTCTATAGAGTTAGGTATGATAGTACTATTTGCTATCTAATCAGTACGCAATGATTGCTTTGCCATTGTGGTGACCCCTTGATCTATTAAAGGAGGGCCGAGGCAACCTTAGAAAGGATTCAGACTCTTGAACACTCATACGCGCATGACTGCTCTCGCCCCAAGGCAACCTTGTCGGTCTAGAGTGACGCGTGTCCACCACGGTCCTCTCATCATTCCACCAAATCGGGAGAAGGGTTTTACGTATCGCGGCGGCCCGAACCTGGGTGAAAACAGCCTGTGTGATACTTGCCCTGCTGCTCTATGCCCTCCGCTCTTTGTGCAGTGTGCTCTTCCCCCTGCCGAACCACAAGGGGCCGATGGTCCCATAAGTGGCCGTGTTTTCCCACGACACTCTCCAGATTGTAATCCAGAGGAAGATATCTGTTCTGAGGCAGATTCAGACTTAGCTGACCACTCCTATTTAGCCCCCAAGGTGTTTGCCCTAACTTGGCGTGATGATGTTGGTCATATCATGCATATGTTGCCTTGCAGTGCCTACTATCGACATCATATATGTCATCTGCTTAGTTTAGATATGTTATGTAATGCCACATGTTTAGTTTTTGTATCATATATGAGAATTATGCAATCTCAGCTCTTTTAGCCATCCTGTTTAACCAGGCATCATATATTTGAATGATATCTTACCCATCCTTTTCTTCATTACATTTCCATTTGTCGACAATGTTTGTACATTAAACTACTCTTCCTGTGACTCGGCCATTTGAATGGGTGATGGAAAAATCTAGAGTGAAAACAAGGTCTTCAGAGCAGATAGTGCTACCTGTCGAAGCAGATCTCTTGCTACGTCCCGATAGCTCCTCGGAGATGACTAGTCCTATTCCCCCACCAAGGTGTATGCTCTAACTTGGCACAGTTATACTGCTCATATCATGCATATGGTGTCTTGCATTGCATAGTCTAGACATCATATACACAATATTCAACACCATGTTCTTAGTTTAGACATCATATATGTGAATGCCCTCTGCTTAGTATATAAATCACATATGTGAATTAAATCATGTGATCCTGATTACTTAGATAACATGTATGTGAATTATGTCATGTGAACCTGTTTACTAAAGACATCATATAATTATCTCATGCCATCCTGTTTAGTTAGTCATCATATCTTTGAATTATGTCATGCTATGCTATCCAGTTTGGATAGACATCATATATGTGAAATTATGTCATGCTATCCTTTTTAGTTAAACAATATATACATGTCAACGATTTCATGCCCTCTTTTTTCCACACTATCTATTGCATGTGTCTCTCATACAAGGTATGTACATTCAACTATGTTTCTTGTTTATCAGTCATTTGAATTGGAGCGGGTGATGGCAGTAACTAGCAGAGTAAAAACATGGTCTTCATATAAAATAGTGCTACCTGTTGGTGGAGATAGCACCCGGATTGTACATGCACAAGAACCGGTCCTACCACACATAACCTAGACTCTCGCAGATTGTACCCCTACTGCGATGGATAGAGAACCAGCTTCACCCAATCTAACCCCAACCCCGGCAGATAGTAACCCAGTTCCTGTTGACACAACACCATCTCCACCATAGATCTCCCAAACAAGAGAAGTTAGTAAGGCAACTCCAGTGCCCAAAGCGTCAGTACTACCACGGCGAACCCCAACTCCACCAGTTAGTACACCTATTTCTATGGAGGAAGCACAACCAGCCATTCGTAGTTTAGCATCCATCGCATTTGATGTTGTTAAATCATATGCGTGTATCTTCCCATCATGGAAATATTATACTGAAGATGAAGGAAAATGCCAGTTGCAGGTGTTCGTCCAGGAGTTATGTGTAAGTAATGTTATTCATGGCAATTACTTTGCTTTGTCCCATACATTCTACCTCCATGATGGTTATAATACAACAAATTTTCCCATTTTTCTCTATAGAGAAGGACCGATTTGGAAACTCAGGATGAGGTAACATATGCTAATACCTCTACTATCTTCAAAAATTCTTGGTGGTGGTATCGGAATTACCTGAAGAAAACATACTTCACTGACAAAGAAACTATCAAATTCCCTTATGTTCTCCTGAGACACATTTTTGGGACGATGACTGGGAATGCCTTGTTTTGTACTGGTCCCAAACCAAGAATGTGGTAAGGTCTATGAGCTCATTTTTTTATTTTTAAGTGCTTAAACCTGAAGAACAACTGTTCTCATTTAAGATTTCGTTGCTATCGTGTATACTGCTTTGCTCTTGTATCATTGTATTTACTCATACAAAGTTATTTTTAAATTGAATGGTCCAATTGAAACTCCAATGGAACAACAGGTATGTTCAAGCATGTTTCTTTAACATGTTTGCTTTGTTGATTCCAATCTCAATTGTGTATACAGTTGACTCCTCATATCATGCACATTACTAGCATCACAACAGAGCCAATAGTGTTGTTGTACATGTAGACCTGTGGTACGCATCTGAAATCTTGTTGTGTCGTGTAGTTTCCCACGCTTTGTGTTCTTTCAATGCTACTTTGTCTTGAACTGATATGATTTAAACCGTGTCTCCATTTTGATTTCGAAAGACAATGCAGTGACCATAGGACACAGATATATGTTTGTTTGATGCTTTTATGATGTACTACTTGGCAATAGAAGTTGGTATTTTAATCCTGTCCACCTTACTAACGAACTGGTTCACCGAAACGAGTTTCATATACGACATGCTAAACCTGTTATGTGTTTGCTTGTTTCTTCTTTTAGAATGTTGACAGAATATTGGGGAAGAGTGCCTTATTATGAAATGGTAAAGGAAGTAATGCAGATAAGGTTCAGGATAGTGAGACATCCTTGTTGGTCTCCTACAAAGCTGATAAAATATCTAAGGAAAACTAGCTTGAAGATAATGAGACAACCCCAAATTCTTGTCTAGGTCTAGTGTTAGAGTTACTGGCCACTACCGCTGGCACAAGCTATTCGAACTCATAGTCTGAATCAGTTCGGTTTCTTGAGTCTCAACTACAAGCTGAAAGGCATCAATCAGTTGTGTTGCGACAAGAAGCCGAAGGACTACGGAAGTCCCTGGAGAATTCAGATGCATACTTTCTGGTGCAATAGCAAGCGTTGGAGGATTTTAGCGCCAATCAAAAGAAAGCAAATAAGCTTGCTAAGCTTATTGCCAGCATGGTGGATTCCCAGGATAACGTTTCTTGAGCTCTTCTAAAGTTGTTCCAGTTATGGACTTGTTTTGCTGCCGCGTTTATTTGCATTGGTGGCCAATTAAGATGGCCAGTGTATGTAATATGTTGCTTTGTTCCCTATATTTGCACTGGTGGCGAACTTTGATGCCTAGTGGATGACTGCATGTAATATGTGTAATAGTCGTAATAGCCTAGCGTTAGTTGTATGCTTATTTATTTCCTTATTGTCTTGTTTAGTTGTTTGCTTGTAGTCACCGCAGTTCTTTTTCCGCGTTTTTCTAGTGGCCATAATAACCTATTTTATAACTAGGCCACAATAACCATGGCAACACATGGACAGTTGTAACCATGGTCCTGCTACCTGCTGTAGTGACCATGGGCCTCCTATGGGCCGTAGGAACCATGGGCCTTCTACAGGTCGTAGGATCCATGGGCCTTCTATAGGTCGTAGGATCCATGGGCTTCTACGGGTCATGTAATCAATGGGCCTTCTATGGGCCGTATAATCGTTTGGCCAAACATGGGCCGTACTATTTGTGGATCAATAATGTTCTGCAAAATGGGTCGTAAATGAGCTAGAGTGGAAATCATCTATTTATGGCCCGACCATAACGGGCCATTAATAGGCCATATTTGATGACGCTATGAAAACATCCCAACTGGTTAACGGGCCACAAACGGGCCGACTGTAACCACGCGCTGAATTTGGCCCACAAGCGGAACGGGCCAGTAATAGACCGTAAGTAACTGAATTGTGGAAATGAGCCCAAGAATAAATGGGCCCTTAGAAGGCCAAAGTTAAGATGGGCTGGAAACGACCAACAAAATAAATGGGTTTTTAATGGGTATAAAGCGATATACTGTTCATTATGGGCCAGTTTCACCTCGGGCCATTAATGGGCCTAGAGTTACAAAGGGCCTCGTATGGGTCAAAATACGACATGGGCCATACATGGGCCAGAAGTTACAACGGGCTGGAATCATATTGGACAGTCCAGATGACGCTTCTGGGCCTAATTCGGATAGGCCATAACGGGCCGTTAGTTAGAGGGCTGTAAATGAGGCTATATGTGAACAGTCCGTTAACAGGCGTTCCATGGGCCGACCTTTTCACCAGAATGGGCCTCTATTGGGTTGTGCCACATGTCGAAGTATCATAGGCGCCTCCAGTCCAATGAGTGGATGACATTTGTCCCAACAGTGAGCCGACATGTGGTTCCTCTAGCCATTGAGAATTTTACACATGGAAAATCGCCATTGGTCTGGGTTGTTAATGGGTTATCGGATTCAAACCGAACCCGATAGCTTAACGGCGACCCGTTACGGTGGATGCCACGTGTCGGTTACCCTTGACGAAAGCACTTCCATGAAGCGTCATTTATCGTCACGGAAGTGGACACTTCCGTGATGATAATTTTGGTATTGTCATGGAACACTTTTACAACAACGCATGTATGACTATCTTGATTCTGTCATAAAATCGTCAAGGATGTACATGCATGACAGAAAATATGACCTACTGTGACAAACACATATCATCACGGAAATGTATTTTTTGTAGTGCAAGCAGAATGAATTTTGAGAGAGTTCAATGTGGTTGCTTGCGGCCTATAAAATTTATGCAGTGTTTCATAGAGGACTTGGGGTGTACACCAATGAATTCATATGCTCATTCAATTTTGGTAAGAAAATGTATATGGCCATCCCCAAACGAACAACAAACTTCCTGAGAATATCATCTCCAAAATGTTGTGTTGTTGTGCAAATGTTTGAATTTTGAATTTTTTTGTTTATGCAAAGGTCAAACTGTTGTCTTCGAGAAGGTCAAGTATGTTAATCGTAACAAAACATAATGCAATTCTTTGGCTTTTGTGGGTTTTCTGAACTCCCTGGAAATACTAAAGTTTTTGCCCTGTGTTTCGGGGTGAATCAAACGATACTTTTATAGGAAGAACAAAAAAAAGCTCGCCTAGAATAGTGTTAACTCTCGAAGTTCATATATAATAAATTGGAGAGTTCGGCAAAAATGAGAAAATAAAAAGAGACACATATATCTGTACAGAAAAAAGCTCGTGGATTTCCCCGTCTTTGGAAAATGGATTTTCCTCACTTCTAAAATAACCTAGAAGTTCAAATTTAAAAAATTGATCATTTAACAAATTATAAAAAACATGGATTTCCCCTTTTCTTGAAAAACCTAGAGTTCTAAATTTAAAAAAGAAAGAAGTCCAATGTTTATTAGAAACCCCAAGAAGGTTAAACGAAAAAAGTATCTCAGCACAAATTTTTATAAAAAAGTATTTTATCCGTTAAAATAGCCTAGAAGTTCAAATCTAAAAACCGGAGCAGTTCGATAGTTATACAAAATTCAAATTTTCCTCTTTATGATAGAATGAAAACAAGAAGTTCAATTTTCGAAAATAGAGCCGTACAAAATTCATTAAAAAGGATTTTCATTGTTTCTAATAAAAAAACTCTAGAAGTTCATATTTAAATAACGGGCTGGATCAATATTTATTAGAAAACTAGGATTTCTCCGTTACTACAAGGAAATAAACCAAGAAGTCCAAATTACGAAAATAGAGAACTTCAATATTTATTAAAATCTTGGGTTGTCTATGTTACTAAAGAATAAAAACGAAGAAGTTCAAATTGAAATAAGGGAGTACTTTGATGTATAGGAAAAACTAAAATTCTGTCAATTTCTAGGAAAAATGAAAGCAAGAAGTTCAATTTTAATAAAAAATGTATGATTCTAAAACCATATTTTTTACTCTGTAGAATAAAACTATTAAGGTTTTAGGAATTAAAAGCAGAGAGAAGTAAAAAGTGAAACCAACCAGTGGTTCTACTACTACATGGAGTGTGTTTCATATAAGAAAAAAAAGAATAAAAAGGCGATCTCTAAAAAGACTTTAGCTAGAAGTTCACGTGTTCGGCCCAGGAAGTTCAAAAATTTCCAAGGTTGGATGTTTGTAAAGAAGGTTCACTATGTATTTAGTTGTGCAAAAACACAAAAAAATGTTGTTTTTAGTGTTTTAAAACAGTTTTCTTAATCCATTACAAATTTTAAACATAATGCTTGACACGAAAAAATGTTCTTCTATTCAACAAATTTCCAAGGGTATATCATATTCTTATTCCAACATAAACGATTAAAAACAAATTGGTGTATGTTATTCAAAAAAAAGTTTAACCGTATTAAAAAAGTTGCATCTTTTCAACAAGTTTCTAGTGATTTGTTATTTGTGGAACTCTGAGGAACGGGTGAGGAATTACAAACAAAAAATATGTGGCTGAAGTTCAATATGAAAATAGTGAGAAATTCAACTACTATATGGAATGCATTTCATACGAGAATAAAAGAATACAAAACTAAAAGCCTAAAAGGTTTGTTGCAAGAAGTTCACATCCTCCACCTTGCACAGTTCAAAAATTATATTACGAGACTCCGACCTTCAATTACATGTTAAAAAAGAGAGGTAAAAACAACATCTCGTTTGCCATTTTTAAAACTGCTCCCAAACGGCAACAAAATTGTAACACATGTCTACATGAAAAAGTTGATCTTATTCATAAGCTTTCCAACCATATATTATATGCTATATTCCGATGAAAGGTTTAAAATTTTCATGTATACCGTTTTAAACACGTTTTTATGTAATTCAAAAAATTCTTTCGAACCGTCGTGAGCATGAAAAACTGATCAACACGGGAAAGTTGTGTGTTTTCAACGGTTTTCCATTGGTATATCATTTTCTCAATCCCAGTAAGTGGTTTGGGAGTAACGAGCAAAAAAGAGCACGTCAAAAAACGGAGTGAAGTTCAAACAGACATGCCCTAGAAGTTCAACTACTTCATGCAGTGCATTTCCATTCGCGACGAAGGCGTACATTATGATCTCACCATTTTTAAAATTACTTGAAAATGGCTGGGAATTAGAGAAAACTTTATATACAAGAAAGTTTCGCATTTTCTATAGCTATCCAAGGTATATTATTTGCCCCATCCCGACAAAATTCGCAAAAATTACGGTCAAAAAATGTTTTTAACCATTTTCAAAATTGACTTGAAACTGTAAATAATTAGTAGAAACATTATATAATGAAAAGTTTCACATTTCTTCAAGCTTTCAAATGCCATACCATTTGCTGCATTCCGACGTACGGTTAAAAATGACCTTAAAATTGTGAACTCCATGGAACTTGGACCGTTTTTAAATTACTCTTAAACCGTTCAAAATTAGAAAAATCTTTGTACATGGTAAAGAAGCGCATTTCATAAGCTTTCCAAAAACATATCATTTTCCTCAATTGGATTAGCCGTTTAGAAATGGTATCGAAAATACAAACTCGGCTGGTAGGTTTGCGAAATTCTACGATTTTTCAAATTACTGTTTAACCATAGGGAATTAGAGAAAACTTTCTACATTTGGAAGGAGAGGATTTGGAGCAGCTTTCCAACGCCATATTATTTGCCTCATTCTGATAAACGATTTTGAAATGGGATCAAAATTACGATTCATGTTTTTGTATGAAGAAAAACGGTTTTCAAAACTGCTCTTAAACAGCTTGGATTTTGCCAAAAATTAAACTTGGCTGATGATACTCATGTCCATAGCTTTCCAACGGTATATCGCAAGCCCCATTTGGTCTATGTTTGTGGAAGTTCAACCTAGCACTTGGGGAAGTTCAACTACTACTGCTGGGACAGGTCAGATAGTTATCAGAATATTATTCTCATCCCGTGATCAGAATAGTGTTTCTATATATATATATATATATATATATATATATATATATGTATATAAACCGCTTGGGCCAATAGATTGAACCATCATAAAAAAATCGCACGACAGAGACCACAAAACTAGCACAACCTTCATGCGGCCCAAAATGATGTACGTTGGAAGGGGTTATGTGTGTTTTCAATATCGAATAATGTACAATTTAGATGTGTTGTCTGCCTCTTGATACAGACAACAACCATGAAAGCCAGGTAGTTAAAGACAAGATACATAGGGTACGGTGTCGGTCGAACCCAGCAATCCGAGCATGTGGGAGGGAATCTTGACAACGCATGAGCTCGAGCTTTGGTTGAATCACATGTGATGGTTACCGGCCCTAACACGAACTAGGAGGAAACCATTCATCACTAGTACGCGTCGGTGCTATACAAACGGTTTTTAACCCCTTTCCACGACGGCATTTGGAACCGTCGCCAAGTGAGTGTGAGCGATAGGGGGGTCCTTTCCACACCACCTAGAAACCGCCGGGGATAGGGACCCTACAATACTCCTACTTGTTTCTGCTCGCATTCCCATCGCAGTCGGTATTCTGTGGTGCTATGTTTACGATGCGCAACCCATCACAAACGGTTCACTATTATAGAGTTTGTATGATGCGCGGCCCATCACAAACGGTTCACTGTTAAGAAGATTAGCTAATCGTTGTACGAGTGTCAGACAGGATTACAAAACGTCAGACCGTCGTAACATCGTCGTACATGACAACTATCGCACACGCTATTCTGTTGTGCAATGTTTACGATGCATACTTCATCAGAAACAGTTCATGGTTGTGAATCGTGTACGATAAGGCAACTAACACAAATGTTTAGTTTGCCCGCACAATTTGTGATATTGTCTAACATTGCACACGCTTTGCAAACGGCAACTGTGTGCATGCTTGCACACGTTTCCTCTTTGTGAACCATCTCGGATTATGGTGTATATCGCAAACATTTATGTTTTACCAACGGTGTGTGCCGTAACAACCTGGAGATCGTAATTTCACCATAATTTAATTGCTGCTATTTCAAATTGTAGCAGATTTGAATTTGAATGTATGCTACAGCTTTATTCATATCCATCAGGTTCAAACAACCAATGCATTATTCGATTCGTAGGTACATATGTTCAAGAATTACATAAGAACCAAATAAAGATTGATGAACCACAGTTGTATACTTGTACTATTAAACACAGTAAAGAAAGAGGCGAAATACATTCTGGTTGCTGAACAAGGTGAAGCGGAATGCCCATATTGTGCCCTCCTCCATGCAGAAGGAATGCACGACTCTAGTCCAACCTCTTGTGGATGGCCGACCGCCCATCCTTCACGGTCTTCATGAAAACATCTAGATAATCATTGTATTCTGGTACAAATACTTAAACCTTTGCATGCCCACTAATCATGTAGCTTGAGAGGTAATCTTGAATAAACTGCTTTGGCAACCAGTTCAAAGGAAAAAGATTCAGACATTGTCATCTAACACAACTCATTTTGGGCAGTAAAAAGAAGGTTGCAGAGTTCTTAGTTACCATCCTGCAGTTCGCTGTTTTCTTGGATAAATGTAAACAATATTTTAATTGCCATCTTTGGACCCATTTTACTAACAATCTTTATCAGCTTCCTCACTTGATGCTGGTTCATCGATATCTCATTGCCCCATATGTAGAAAGGTTCGAAGCGTGGATCTTTACCAATGACATATGTACCTAAAAGCACCGTTAATATTAGAAGCTAAACAACAATTGCACAATGATGTAGTACAACACTCTTTTATAATATGTCTATATACATCCGTATGTGGTAGTCCATTTGCAATCTCTAGAAAGACAAATATTTCGGAATGGAGGGAGTATCTTATAACATCCAATATACTCACATATTAGATGAATTAACATCTTATATTATGGGACGAAAGGAGTTTAGTTCATTCTTACAAATTATCGGCTAATTAACTGCTCCTGTATCCATGGGTTATAGTTAGTTTGAGCTAGTTCGGGCTCAAATATCCCTAAAGTATATCTATACATGAGGGCTAGTTTGAGCTATTTGCATCTATAACCCACCCGAAAAAACTATCCAACCCAAGAGGTGCTAATTGGAGCTAGTTCTCCTAGTGCATTTATTGTCAATCTAACCCTGCCATCCAAACAACTCTTTGGATGGAGTTAGTTCAGGGTTAGTCATGAGCTAGAAACTAACTCTAACCTCTAGCTAAGTTGATTATCCAAACAGGGTTGTGTTGTTGTTGTTGTTGTTGTTGTTGTTGCTGCTGCTACTTCTGCTGCTGCTCTTCTACGTATATCTAGACATCATTAGAACATTAATGTAACACTCTTCCTTGTTTCTATGTAGCCTAGGATTGCATATTTAGACATTAAGTACAGTGCATGTTGCTATGTAGCCTCAGATATATTACATATGGCCCTAGTTAACCTAAAGATAAATGTGTTGCAGATATATTCAGTTAAAAGTACGATTCACCGATTAGTCCCTTATCAGTCGCCGACCTATATGGTACCAGCTACCGATATCCTGAACAGTGAGCAGACATAAGCCATGGGATGAAACTAACCTCGATGGAAAACATCAGTAGTTCCAAAAATTGTCCTGTGTAGGTACATCGAGAAGCATGTTAAGCACAATAGGCTAAACATCAACCAAAATTATCAATGGCAGACAAAATAATCACCGAAAGATAGCTTCAGTGTGAAGGTTTAAGCACGCTAGTAAAGCAAAACAAGTGGAAAGGTGTGCTAACTGCAAGAGGCCTAACATTTAACAACAAGCAAACATAGTCATTCAAACTGGTATTGTGTCGGTCTAAGTACACTGGTTATTGTTAAATAAAAATGGAAAGACGTGTTAACTACAAGATGCAGCAACCAAATGTAGTCATTCATAGTGGTATTGTTGAAATGGGTACAGATGAAATTGAACTGCACAGTTCATACTTGAACATATAGAACATCACGTTGTGAATAACTGGAATAAACAAAGCATACTATGAACAACCAAAGATAGCATTTTAAACTGGACATATGCTAACTACAAACAATCGAACAATCAAGAAACTTTAAAAGAGACATATGCTAGCTATAACAGGCTTAACGGCAAGCAAATATATGCATTCCTATCAGTATGTTTAAAACTAGATTGATGAAACGTACTGCACAGTAAATAATTGCACATATAGAGCATCACATTTTGAACAGCTGAAATAAACAAGGCATACTGCAAACAACTAGATATAGCAATTAAAACTGGACATATTCTCACTACACTACAAAAGAGACTCGACAAAACAAATCATGGGTTTCCCCCTATGAAGTGGCATGGCAAAACAAATCATGGCTTTCCTCAATTATCACAGATGGGCTCATTCCCATGGGAAGAGTACAGACCCTGGATGCACTCCATGTTGTCGCAGATGGGCTCCTTCCCCTTGGAAGAGCACGACTGTAGGGTGCCCTCCCTGATGTCGCAGACTGGTGCTTTCCCCTTGGAAGAGTCAGAGAGGGTGCCCTCCTCGTGGTCACCGTCGATGAGGTCTGACTTGGAAGCTGTGGATCCCAAGCCAGCGTCGCAGTACGTGTCCTTCGGAAATGACAAAAGGGGCTCAATGGCGACGTAGAATGGAAAATTGTTGACAGCGAGCCAGAGGAGATAAGCGGCGGGTCCATGGATGAAATCGATGGTGGTTGAACCCGAGGGGTTGGGGTGAGCCACTTAAGCTGTGACATAGCCCACCTCAGGACGTCACTATCGATGATCACGATGTCGTAGCCGGCGGCCGAGACATGCCTGGATACTCTAGCCTGCTGCTTGAGTGCCTGCAGCCAGTAGTGGTCGTCAGCTTCTTCGGCGATGTCGGGCGAAGAGACCGCTATACACCTCTTTTGGGCCAGTCGCTCCACGGGAAGCGTAGCCGGGATTAGGCTGCGACACTCTGGAGTGGGGGATGGGGGTGGGCATCTGTGGGAAAGGGGCGTTTGGTAGGCGTCATCTAAGAAACTCAGGGCAGCCTGGGTATGGAGATTGGTGGGTAAGCTTCACGGGCAAAACGGCAGATGTTGACAATGGAGGCCTTGCGGCGGCGGCGACGAGCACCTTGCTAGGGTTTCGAGCGAGGGAGGGGCGTGTGTGTGCGCACGCCCGAGGAGGTTTTGGTGTGTGTGTGTGTGTTGTGTTGTGTTGTGTTGTGTTGTGTTGTGTTGTGTTGTGTTGTGTTGTGTGTGTGTGTGTGTGGAGGGGGGCGGGGGCGGGGGGTGTCTGAGGAAATGACGCGGGTACTGAAAATTTTACTACGCGGGAGTCAAATGCGGGAGTGAAATGTTGGGCTATTGGAAATTTTGTTGATAGTGCATCACACATGGTCCGGAGATAACAACTGTGTGTTATGAAACAGAAAAACCCTCGAGGTGGGCAGGTATTTTCTAGGGATGCAGGCAGGATTGGGAACAAGAAATATCGCACACGGTCCGGAGGTAACAACCGTGTGTTATGAAATAGAAAAACCCTAGAGGCGGGTATATATTTTCTAGGGATGCAGGCGGGATTGGGAACAAGAAGCATCGTAGACGGTCCGGAGATAACAACCATGTGTTATGAAACAAAAAAAACCTCAAGGCGGGCAACTATTTTTGAGAGGGGGAGCCTCATGGAGCCCAATGTACTGTGCGGATGTGTGCGTGACAGGGGCACCGGCGTGGCACACGGTTAGTTTGAGTGAATCGTGTCTATTGCGTCATCCGACTAGTCTAATGTTCATAAATTTGGTGAAAAATGACACGGGAAAGGGTCAGAACACAAACACACTTGCATGGGGACCAAATTTATGTATCAAAAGGTGTTGGTGAACGCAGTAATTTCAAAAAAATTCCTATGCACACGCAAGATCTATCTAGGTGATGCATAACAATGAGAGGGGAGAGTGTTGTCTACATACCCTTGTAGACCATAAGCGGAAGCGTTATGACAACGCGGTTGATGTAGTCGTACATATTCACGATCTGACCGATCCTAGTACCAAAAGTACGGCACCTCCGCGGTCTGCACATGTTCAGCTCGGTGACGTCCCACGAACTCTTGATCCAGCCGAGTATCGAGGGAGAGCTTCATCAGCATGACGGCGTTATGACGGTAATGATGAAGCTACCGGCATAGGGCTTCGCCTAAGCACTATGAAAATAAGACTGAGGTGGATTATGGTGGAGGGGAGCACCGCACACGGCTAAGACAATGATCAACTTGTGTGTCTATGGGGTGCCCCCCTCCCTCGTATATAAAGGACTAGAGGAGGGGGGAGGGCAGGTGTCGGTGTCAAAACCGGCGGATCTCGGGTAGGGTGTCCCGAACTGTGCGTCTAAGGCGGATGGTAACAGGAGGCAGGGGACACGATGTTTTACCCAGGTTCGGGCCCTCTTGATGGATGTAATACCCTACGTCCTGCTTGATTGTTCTTGATGATATGAGTATTACAAGAGTTGATCTACCACGAGATCGTAGAGGCTAAACCCTAGAAGCTAGCCTATGGTATGATTGTATGTTGCCCTACGGACTAAACCCTCCAGTTTATATAGACACCGGAGGTGGCTAGGGTTACACACAGTCGGTTACAAGGGAGGAGATCTACATATCCGTATTGCCTAGCTTGCCCTCCACGCCAAGGAGAGTCCCATCCGGACACGGGACGAAGTCTTCAACCTTGTATCTTCATAGTCCAACAGTCCGGCCAAAGGATATAGTCCGGCTGTCTGAAGACCCCCTAATCCAGGACTCCCTCAGTAGCCCCTGAACCAAGCTTCAATGACGATGAGTCCAGCGTGTAGTATTGTCTTCGGCATTGCAAGGCGGGTTCCTCCTGTGAATACTCCATAGAAGATTTTGAACACGAGAATAGTGTTCGCCTCTGCAAGACAATTTCCACACACCACCGTAGAGAGAATAATATTTCCACAAATTTAATCTGCTGACGCGTTTTGATAGCACGACGTCATGTCATGACCCGGTCATTATCCGAACCATTTTTTCCAACCAGCACTGCACATATTGCGAGGCAGTTTTCTTGACATGTCTTGTCGAAGCAGAGATCGTGTCCCCCTTATTACAGGATTCTCATCAATACACTACAAAAAAAGACACATCCGTGACATTTTGGGCTGAACGAATTTTTTTTGTCATACATATGACACTTCTATGACGATAATTGTGACAAAACCCGGTATCATCATAGATGTGGTGGGCTCCTACTTCTATGACAAAAAATCATGACAGAAAATGGGCTTTTCATCCTAGGCGAGCCGGAGACGCAGCTGCATTACATTCTTTGGGCCATCCATGACGGAAAAAACCATGGTAGAAGCGATGGGGGGGGGATTTCGGGGATTTCCCGGTTATGGTGGGAGGTCGGGGGCCGAGTGATGCGCATTTCTCTCGTACACGTACGCGCGTGTGTGCAAGGCGTTGGCTCTAACTGAACCCGAGCGAGGCGTTGGGCTCTAACTGAACCAGAGCGATTGCACTGCAGGCTACGCATTACTGAACCCGAGCAATCGATCGATGGCTGTTAAATAAACCCGATCGAGCAATTCCTTCGCTACTACTGCTAACTGAAGCCGATCGATGGGATGAACAGTGAGCGTTGTGGGGGTGGGGGGTTTGGATGAACAGTGAGCGGTGGCGTTGCCTTTGGATGAACAGGACCCCGTGGTGTGGTGGAAGGCTGGATGAACAATAGACAGTGGAGGGGTGCCCGTGGAGGGGTGGATGAACAGGACCCCGTGGTGTGGAGGGCTGGATGAAAAGTAGATGGTAGAGGGGTGGTTGAACAGGACCCCATGGTGTGGAGGGCTGGATGAACAGTAGACGGTGGAGGGGTGCCCATGGAGGGGTGGTTGAACAGGACCCCATGGCCTGGAGGGTTGGATGAACAGTAGACGGTGGAGGGGTGCCCGTGGAGGGGTGGTTGAACAGTAGCCGGTGGATAGCGCGCGGTGGAGGCTGGTTGAACAGGAGCCCGTGGAGGCTAGATGAACAGGAGCCCGAGGAGGCTGGAGGAGGTCGACGGTGGAGATGAATAGTATCCCGTGGAGTCCCGTTTTGCGGTATGCCACACCCCTCTCGATGAACAGGACCCCCGTTTTGACCATAGCGCTCCAACACAAGTCCGTTTCCTCCGTTTTGCGGTACGTCACACCCCTCCCGATTAACAGGACCCTCGTTTCGACCGTAGGAGGTCCGTTTCCTCCGTTTTGCGTTACGCCACACTCCTCCCGATGAACAGGATCCCATTTCGAATGTGGCCGGTCGAACACAAGGCCGTTTCATCTGTTCTGCGGTACGCCAGGCCTCGTTTCCATCGCCTGTTCCGTCCAAGCCCTCCCGATGAAGACGACGCATTTCGTTGCCTCCCCATGAACATGACACATTCCATTGCCTCCTCATGAACATGATGATGATGCTGTTTCTCCATTCCGACCCAGCCATGTACATGAGCCCTCGCCGTACGTATACGCGAGTAGGCGTTCGAGACCCCGCCCGTTTGTACACATACGTGGCCGTATTTTCTTTCTTGCACCCTGACCGCTGTACATACGTGTACATGCTACGTGCGCGCCTCTACTACGACACGTGCGCGCCTCTACATCGACCAGTATATATGTACGTACATGTTCGGGACCAAAATGACAATGCTATGTACGCTTCGACCAGGTGGGTGCCGACTGTCAGGCACTTCCTTGCGTGCGAAGATGTAGCTGGTGGGTCCCAGCAGTCAGGGAGGCAAATCGTTTTGTTTTTTTGCCCGGACGCACTTCCTCGCGTGCGAAGGTGTAGCTGGTGGGTCCCAGCAGTCAGGGGGGAAACGTTTTTGTCACGAAATACGGTGGCCCATCCGGTGGGTCCCCGCTATCAGGTGGAGGAATAATTATTTTGCACGTAATAAGGAGGCACTTCCTTGCTGCGGCCGTGGACCCAGCTGTTAGCCTCTCCACGTACAATCCACGTCCGATGGAAGTCGTTCCTTGACCACGTTGACCACGCCGTGCCGAGAGCACCAGGGCGGTGGACGACGGCGAGGCCTAGAAAGGGGACGACGGGGAGCCGGGGAAGACGCGGCAGTGGAAGCCCGCGCGGAGACGAGTACGAGGGTTCACTGGTTCAGCTGCGGTGTGAGGCTGCCATCGCCGCAGGACCTGGCCAGCGGTGGGAATAGTAGGGGGCGATGAGGCGTCCGCGGCAGCACAGCCAGCCACGGGAGGCTGGACCATGTGGCACGATCGACGCTGCTTTGGGCGGCTGGAGCAAGAAGATCAGAGGTTGAAGAAGCACTACGGCCGTTGGATGGACATCGTACGGTCACCGGAGCTAGAATCGTTCATATTGACTAAAGTTGACAAAGGCCCCCGTCCCAGTCAACTTATTAGGCCCACAAGTCAGCCTCCCACCATGGTGGGTCCCAGCTAGCAGGGGGAGTTTTCATTTTTTTTGTGCGTAATAAGGAGGCACTTCCGCTGGGTCCGGGCTGATAGCGGGGGAACGTTTTTTTCGCGAAATACGCTGGCCCGTCCGGTAAGTCCGAGAAGTCAGGGGGGAAACATTTTTTTCGTGAAATAAGGTGGCCCGTCCGGTGGGTCCCTGCTGTAAGGTGGAGGAATAATTATTTTGTGCGTAATAAGGAGGCACTTCCTTGCGGCCGCTTAGACCCAGCTGTCAGCCTCTCCATGTACAGTACTCTTCCGATGGAAGTCGGTCGTTGACCATGTTGACCACGCCGCGCCGAGAGCACCAGGGCGGTGGTATGGACGATGGCGAGGCCTAGGAATGGGACGACACAGAGCCGGGGAAGACGCAGCAGTGGAAGCCCGCGCAGAGAGGAGTATGAGGGTTCACTGGTTCGGCTGCGGTGTGAGGCTGCCGTCGCCGCAGAATAACAGGGGGTGTGGGTGAGTGGAGGAATGGCCTGGCCAGCGGTGGGAGTAGTATGGGGGCGGTGAGGCCTCCGCGGTAGCACAGCCGGCCACGGGAGGCAGGAGCAGGCAGCACGACCGGCGCTGCTTTGGGCGGCTGGACCAAGAAGACCAGAGGTTGAAGAAGCACTACGGGCGTTGGATGGACATCGTACAGTCACTGTAGCTAGAAACGTTTATTACTGACCAAGTTGACAAAGCCCTTGGTACGCCCCAACTTAGTAGGCCCACAGGTCAGCCTCTAAAATGGTGTGCCCCAGATGTCAGGGGGAGGAATCATTTTTTGGGCGGCCGAAGCTAAGAATATCCGAGATTGAAGAATAAGCATTACATCCGTTGGATAGACATCCAACGGCCACTGCTGCTAGAACCGTGTGTTGACTATAATAAGTTGGCAAAGCCTTGCATACGCGTCAACTTATTTTTTTAGGGGACGCGTCACTTAGTAGGCCCACAAGTGTGTGGCAGAGAACTTATAGCCCATTTGCGTTTTGTAAGAATGTACAACCCATTTTGGAAGTCTAATGGAATTTACAACAACCCATTTACAGTTTGTTAAAAGTACAACCCATTTTCTAGCTAGGACAATGATTAATAATTTCAACCAATCGTTGAAGACAAAATTCAATAAAATTTCCCACATTTTGATAGGCTCCGAAATATTTTTATCCCGAAATTTCTAGTCAGATTAAATATAAATTTGTATTACGTAAAAATCCAACGAAACATTGTGAGCGCAACAATGAAAATTTAAGATTTTCAACATCCATAAATAATATTTTATAAACTAATTTCGTGTTTGTTGCATTTTTTAATAGTTACTGCCCAGTTTTTATAATTACATCCCATTTATTATTTTTTAAAGCCCATTTTCCTGTTAAGCCTAATGCATCCCTCCTAGGAAAGATTTGCAGCCCACCGGGGCAGAGAATAACAAGTTGACCTTGCCTGGGTATTCCTCAAAAAGATGTATAGCTAGGCTAGCCATTTTCATCTTGAAAAAATTAGTATCTGGGCTGGATATCTGGCCTGGGCTAGACGGGTCACAGCCCGCCCAGCTAATACCCTGCTCTCCTCTGAACAACAACGAAATCATCGCCAAGAAAAACTCTAGAGTGCTCACACCTCAAAAACACAAATACTGCTCGAGCTGCTTGGTCCCAGCTGTCGGCCGCACCTTGTGCATTTCTCTCGTTTATATTGACTACATAGGTTGACAATGGTATGGGACCGTGATGTGAGGAAACCAGGAAAAATATAGTTGTACATAATAAGGAGGCACTTGCGTACGTACGGCTATGGCCCTAGTGGGTCCCTAGTGTCATCTAGTCAAAATAAAGTCATCTCCTGAATCCTCATGTTCGTTGACAATGTTAACAATGCTCGGCGCCATGGCGAGCGCAACAACTTAAAGGACAACGGAGAGGGCCTTGCGGGCCCTACGGATAGTCTGATACAGCGCCCGCTACTCATTCAGGAAGCCAGGATCATCTGACATCTATGAGCACCTTCGAGAAACTGAGACGACATGAAACGGTAAGGCTGCGCTTGGGAGCTCTGGTTTATTTCAAACCTGTATTAACATACAAGTGATTTACTCGTCATCGAAAACAACGCGTAAAATACAGGCATAATGAAACTGAGGGCCCGAGGTCTGTAAGTAAAACCGGCGGGTTACGCGTGTAATTTGAGAGACCAGTGTATATTTTATGAGCACTGCTATATGGATGACATTACCAGACGATACATGCACGACGTGCATATCATGCCATCCATGGGCAAGGCTGAAACAGCAGCCAACGGCTGGATTAGCAATCGTCTGAGTGTCGTTTAGCGTTTTTATCGTGTGTCAAGTACTTCCGATATTTTACTAGTCGAAATCGACCAACCAAGCGCCTTCGCCCGAGACCATCTTCTTTAATTTACAAGCGTCAGTTTTACAAGCGGTTTTGGTTGGAAAACGACGATCCAATCATGGCCTAATATCATGAGTTGGTCAGAAGATCATGTGGTTTCACGTCTAACCTACCCGACTTGTCGTATAGGCTATGAATGAAACATCAGACAATGAACTTCTTAAGCACGGAAACAACAGAAGAGGATGATCTTCTTAACAAGCAAATCACTAGCAATAGATCGACATGCAAAACAATATGAAGCATTATTCTCAAAAGGCACGGTGAACAGCTCGTGATGCCGCATGCCACAACATTCCAATCTCAACTTTGCAATCAAACACAAGGCCTGGCATTACATAGACAATATTCATAATAAACTCTTTAACAGGAATATCTCAGCAGAGTAACTATTTACTTCTAAACTGAACACAGGAATAGGAAAAAACACTTGACGCTGCTCACATCATGGGCGTCCCACTCAAAAATATCAAATGCATGTCTTCTGTCTAACATCAATGAGAAAATTTTGACAAGGTTTTCCAGTTCCAATATATTAAACTAACGTCTTCTTGCTAACATCAATGATTAAACTGTGACAAGCTTTCCCATTCAAAAAATGTAATGCCTATGATCGTGGAGTCTGTCGTAGCTTTTGTACTTGTTTGGGCACTTCTTTCCCAGGGCACTCCACGTGTTGTTAAATTGCCAATGGTCTTTGCAGACTAGTCATGTCACCGGTGTCTAATAATACTCTGTAAAGCTTCTCGGTCATTCCTTCTGTAATGTAGCGCAAACAGTGACTGCTTCTTTCTGCAAAGTGGAACGACCAACTAGACCCAGTAATGCAGCAGTTTGCCTTACACAATGGCTCCTTTTGTGCAGTTCAACTAAAATCAAAGTCGGAATAAAACCGAGCTTTAATTTTGATATCCCTGTAAGCAACAATAGGTATAAGGGAAACAATTACTAAGAAATAACGGTTGATGACTTGTACTCCCAGAAGAAAAGCATCTACTTATCTACTTTATCTTAATGGGAAACAAAGCAGGAGAGTAGCAATTCTCCATCAGTGTGATTCATTCATATTGACTGAGACATTATCTTAACAATGCCTTGTTTCAACATGTATAAAGAATGACAAAGCTTATAAAGGGGGTGATGCTGAATTTGTTGTAATAAAGCAACAGGCATCATATCTAGGTTGGTCCCATTTTTGTTCACTACTTAATGGGAAAAGACAGCACTACAATAGCTTCAATTCATCATTTATTTAAAACAGTACCAATACAAGTAGCACAACATCTCAAAACACACTGCACGATCATGTGGATGAAGGCAAGTACCAACCTGTCATGACGCACACAAGATCACGTACGAATCTGCCAACATGAATAGGAAATCCAATCTCGTTTTGTGCAGTTGTACTGAAATCAAGCAAAGTGTTTCGCGTAGCGAAGCAAAATGTCACAATAGCAACAAGTTGAATAGATATCCCTGTATAAACAGAGGCAAAAAAGGAATCAATTACTGGCTAATAAAGGAGGATGAAATATGCGGCCACAAAAATGGTAATCTCGCCAATCCCTAACAAGTGTTGCAGTTTTGAAATAAGATTCAGTAGTTAATTCTGAGAGTGGCATCAATTACTGGCTTATAAAGGGGGTGATGCTGAATTTGTTCTAACAAAGCAACAAGCATCATGTCTGGGTTGGTCCCATTTTTGTTCACTACTTAATGGGAAAATACAGCAATACAATAGCTTCAATTCATCATTTATTTAAAATAGTACCAATAGAAGTAGCACAACATCTCAAAGCACACTGCACAATCATGTGGATGAAGGCCTGTACTGACCTTTCATGAGACGACCAACATAAAATATGAATCTACCAACACGAATTGGAAATCCAATCAAGTTTTGTGCAGTTGCACTGAAATCAAGCAAAGTTGCCGGTGTGACATTTAAGTTTTCTATAGCAACAAGTTGAATAGATATCCCTGTTTTAAGAGGCAAAAAAGAAAACAATTACTGGCCAATAAAGGAGGATGAAACATGCGGCCACAAAAAGAAGCATTTACCTTATCTTGATGGAAAACAAAGTATAGGATAGTAGCATTTCTAAAACGGTTGCATTGATTCATATTAATAGAGAAATTCTTTTAAAACAGACCAGTAGTTAATTCTGAGATTAACAACAGCAAAATAGCTGCATGGGACATGCCAGCACCATGTGCGTCCACACGTATAAATGGGTGATGCAGAGTATGTAGCCAAGCAACATATATGCGCTGGTCCCATATTTGTTCTCTTTGAACCTTCTTCCTATGTGAGGGCAACAAATCTAGTCGTGCACAAACTACCCGACCCCCCAGTTTCTTTCCCTTTTCAACAAAGAGATCGGTTCCTTACAGATGTGTGTACTGGGTTACCCCCTTTTTTCCCTTTTCGACCTACAAAGCGGCTGGATAGCCAGTCTATACTACTTTCTGCCCCTCCTTTCCTCATTGAACCACGTCCTAGATTCTTGCTCCAGCCCACCGCACCCTTCTTTCGTCTTTAAACCAAGACCTAGATTCAACTACAGATGGAAAAAGATCCACATGCAGCTAGAGCAACGACGGTTTCAAAGAAACTTATACCTTAGGGTCATCGGGATGTGGCAAGGGGTGCGGTGGGAGGCCGGATCTGCCCACACTACATACAGCAGCAAGGAAGAAGGGGTTGGTGGCCCTCCCGCATAGGCGCTGGGTGAAAGAGAACAGCGCAGCCGGTAGTGGGTTGCCTCCCTCGCCGAAGGCGATAGAGTGAACGCTGCACCTCCTCCCCTTCCCGGTGCGACGGGGTACAGACGCCTCCTTCACCAGCTGTGAGGGGGGAGAGAGAGACAAGAGGCCAACACAGTCTTGTTTAGGTCTGGTGAAGAGAGGGTGAGAGATTGTGAATATAGCAAACCCTAGCAAATGAACGCTGAGCCTCCAGCGTGTAACATATATGTAGTGCGGCGAGCGTGTGGAGAGTGCAAACCCTAGTGAACAAGCACTGAGGCTCCCGCTTATATATATACTACTGTAGTACGGACTGAGCTCTGGTGCCTTCACTGCACCTGCTTTTGGCTGTATGACAGGTGAGCCAGCCACATTTTGGGCCCACCTGTCGTAAAACCCTAGCGAAAATCGCACCAACGTGAAAGATGACTGCGTCTCCAATGCCACCAAGGTGAACTGATGAAGGATATCATCTTTGTGCGTAACAAGCAAAGAGCACTGATGGAAGACAGCTTGTTTTTTGTTGAAAATCGATCAGCTTCACCAGCTGACACAACCATGAGGTGCAACCATGAGCATCGATAGGTCATCGTGGTGATGCATCATCCATTTGGCATCAAGTTTGGGTGAGGCACCTAAGAAGTTCGACAAATCCTCACTGTGGTCTATTTCTTCTCAGTAATCAAGCTCGAGGAAAGGAAGAACCACATGGCAAAGGACAGTGAGGCGGAACAACAATGGCCATCCAATTTTGTGCAGTTCCACTAAAATTAAGGAAGACATGCCCAAGTATGGAGGCATGCTTCGCTGTTTCCAAAAATATAAAAAAAGCAATGACATCTCAATTGTAAATAAGAATTAATGAAAAGTACACCAACAAATAGAAGCATCATAATTATCTTGCTGGGAACTAAACCAGGATACCCGAGAAAAAAAGCATTTCTTCATTTAACTAGTGATAGTACTACCACCATATAGACAATGACCACACAACCACCATGTACTTTTTGTCGAAACAACATGTATACCTCCACTGAGGCATAAATCAGGACAACTTTTTGACAGGCATTTCCTCTATAATAGTACTAGTAGGTGATGTTGGACCAGCCGACGAACCCTAGCTACTATGCATGGGGAGCTGGGGAGTAGTCGCATAGAAGAAAACCCGCACGCAGCGACCTGGGGAGCTGGACTAGTACAAGAAGTTATACCTCAGGTGGGCGAGATGTCATTTAGGCGGGCGGGCGAGATCTACCCACACGACGGCAGCGAACAAGGCCGCAGAAGATCTT
The DNA here is from genome assembly GCF_002162155.2 of Triticum dicoccoides. NCBI lineage: Eukaryota > Viridiplantae > Streptophyta > Magnoliopsida > Poales > Poaceae > Triticum > Triticum dicoccoides. The sequence continues at coordinate 229,530,599 of NC_041384.1, read as the reverse complement.
CATCCGCGCCAGCGCCGGCTCCGAGAGGACGGTGCGCATCGGCTTCCTCCGTCGCCGACGGCGACAACGTCAACGCTGCACCTCCTCACCTCCTGCAGCGGACGGGATTCAGCCGGATCTGTGACCACCGGTGAGGAGAGAGATAGAGTGGACACTATCATCTTGTTTTGATATGGAGAGGGTGAGAGAGCGAGACACGAGAAACTCTATCAAACAAGAGGCTATAATGGAGTAAAAAAATCTCTCCATAGCAGTGGTTTTAAATAGAATACGCGCATTCCCGAAAAAAAGAAATGAAAACGGGCGGACAATTTTTTAAGGGTCTGTCTAGGACACATCTAGATGTGACATAGTTATGTCACATATAAGTTGATGTCCACTCTATTTGTGGTCTTTTCCTAGTTTTTTTGTTTCTTGTTGCTACATTATATACTTGTGGGAGCTTAGATGTGATATCCTTAAATAACATCTAGATGTGAATTAGACAAACTGATTTTCTAACGTACCAAGAAAGAAAACTCGATCAAAAACACGCCCCCGCTTCCAGGTCGCGAGAGTCGTCGCGCACACACACATAGACATAGACATGCATATCCGTGTTTACGTAAAATTCCATTTCCATCTCCATCTCCAATCATATTTGTCCAACTGGCACATTATTTACGTTGTTAATTATATACGCAGCAATATTAATGTACATCATCTCTTGTTTGCGCACGCCCGGTCCTGACCAACCCGAACCCTCTTCATCACCCGCGTGTGCTTCCCGCCCGAAACGGTCAGTGCCGCACTCATGCCCGGCTAGAGCGGACGCGACCTCTCACTGGCGCCGGCATTGATTGCGGCGCGCCGGCCAAGAGAGCGTTGCCCGCACCGCTTCCGGGTGCATGCGGCTGCTCCGCGTTCAAAGGTCGCAATAGCCGGCTACAACATGCGTGATATCTTGTAGTAGTAAGTTCTTGGGACTCCGTGCTACAGCTAGCTGTCCTCCCCCAACTCGTCAATCTCTTCCAGTAGTGCTAGTACTCCATGGCGCGATCCATCGACAAGCAGGCGGGAAAGTTATGGGATACTATTCGGTTTGCGGTGAGTGGCATGCCGAGCGACCGTGTGGGGTCGAGCCGTGGAGGAGGGTGAGACACGAACACGACAGACGTGATTTAAATGTTGGTTTTGCTCGATGGCGCGATCCAACGAAACGAAATGTTGGTTTCTCTCTGTTTCCATTTTTTCTCCAGAAAAACGGAAACTTTTCCACTCCATTTTCATTCCTATTCCAAGGTTGCCCCGTTACAACATTCCATCAAATACAAAGGAAAACTAACACGCATGCTGATGCATCTTAATGATTCACGGATCATAGCCAATATTTACTTCACAACTAAAGAAAAAAGTTGTGAGAGCGTGTATGATAGAAAAACTACTGATGGGGTCACTACGACTTAAACCCTAAACCCTAAACATGATTTAATTTCCTGGCTAGGTAGAACCTGTCGAAGGAATGTGCTAGAGGGAGATTCTTTAGTGAGAATGTCAGCAACAATAGAAGCATCACTCTTTGGTTCTCCACCTTCTGGTACCTCTTGTTCCATAGCACTTTCCATGTCGAGAAGGAAAGACGACTGGCACCCTCGGATCATACGATGCTTTTGTGCAGTTCCACTAAAATCGACCTGAGCATCCCTGATGGCAAAGATATTGAAGAAGTGTGATTAGAATAATAGTACTGGCACTAGTTAATGAGACATAAACTCATCACAAATAGAAGCCGGTAGAAGTAGAGAAAGGTCGACATGGAGATGGAGCTACGGCAGTGGAGCAAGATGGCTCCAAAAGGAAGATGGACTACCTGGGACGTCGGGCTGTAGCTAGAAGGGCGGTTCGTACGCGGCATCGGCCCATACCGTGGTGACCCCTGATTGGGATGCACCGACTGTGGGTTTTCTCCCTCGCCGATGTCGACCACGTCTACGCAGAACATTGTTCCCTTCCCCCAGCTGCGGGATCAGGCCCGTCGTTCTATGCTTGTGAAGAGAGCAACCTAAGCAAGCAGGCTTGTAGCTTAGGCTCCTACTAGTGTATATATAGTGCTTTTCTTTTTCTCTCCATATCAACAATTTTACATTACGTACGTGTCATTCAAGAGTGAAATGATGGTTGCTTCTTCCGACTAACTTACTGTGTGATTTGACTGCTCCTTAGTGGCTCCTACACGTACTCCCCCTATGTGTATGCAACAGTCACATGTACACATGGACGCAAAAAAGCGCGCGACGCCCTAATGCATGCATGTCCGAGCACACGATGGAACACACACGGTCATGCTCAAGTGCTCAACCTACACGTGCATGCACACACATGCTCAGTCAGGGTGAGCTAGCGACCGTATGAACACCGAAAAATATATATATTGAGCACAATGAGCGTATTATGAAGTCCACGGACCGTATTTTTACAAATATACAGTGACAGACAGTGTATTTATCTCGTTTGAAATTAAGCCATATTAACCGAAGAGGAGGCAGCATGGACTAGCATTACTTTGCTGTGTCCTGTCAACTTGCCGAACGAGGAGAAGGTTGCAGGACGGGAGAAGCTTGCGCGCGGTGGCTCGCAGGACAGGGAGAAATTTTTGACTAATGCAGGATCTCCCTCGCTCAGGCGGTGGACGTGCAACAGTTAATTCGGTGTCAGATTGCCAGAAGCATACACTATACTACTAGTGCTATTATTGTTCGACTTCCCGAATAGCCAAGCGCAAAGTTTACTAGTACTACTACTATAGTACTATACTAGTACTAGGAACCGGATGGAGGAGCATCTGTACTCTTATTATAATTTTAAAATGTGATAAAGCAATCTTCAACACATTTGGTTCTCTTCGAGGGTTCTCGCATGTGATAATGGAAGTTGATTTCATGGAACACTCGCCACAATTCTCGCTTAATTATGGCTCATATACTGTTACAAATAGTAGCGCTCAGTAATATTTCCTCTTTTTTTGTTATTCAGCATGTAAACAGGTCAGCAAACCTTGCGGCGCATCTTCGTGCGAACCGTGCTTGCTGCACTTTGAATGTGGCCGAGAGCTGGCTTGATGAAACACCTCACTTCCTACTTTTTTTTGCGGGGTACCTCGCTTCCTAGTGACCAGTGTCTTGGCTGATCATCCTAAGAATGCTTATATATGAATAAAGCTCTCTCATTTACCAGCAAAAAAGATTAAGCCATATTAACCGGAAAGGAGGGAGTATGGACTAGCACTACTTTTTGGTGTGTCCCATCAACTCGCAGAACGAGGAGAAGCTTGCAGGACAAGGTGAAGCTCGCTTACGCCTTTTGACTAATGCAACCTACCCTCGGTGGACATGCATCAGTCCATTCGGTGTCAGATTGTTAGAGGCATACACTGTAGTACCCAACATGTAGAGTACCATCATTGTTCGACTTCACAAAGGGGCGAAGAGCCAAGCGCAGTAGTACGCTTAGTTGGTTTTGCACCTTCATACTACTCCACCCTCCGTCACAGTTTACAGGGCGCGCTTCATTATGATGCATTTCTCTCAATGCATTTCCACCACCAGAGAGACTTTAGACGCGTTTGGTTTAATGCTCAATTAATTAGGGCGTGGTAACCGCAATCAAGTCCACAATTTTCTCTCCATGTACTGTACTACTACGGAGTGCATGCATGTGTGTACCCGGGGTGGAAGCACTGCATGCATGTGTGTACACATTATTTCCTCTAGTAATAGACGCCGTGCTATAACTACCAATGCTATTTTTCAGGCCGATCGCTAGTCGCCTTGGTCCCACAGATTTTTTTTCTTTTTTCTGAAGCGCGCTGTATAAACAGTGACGGATGGAGTAGTATGAGCGGATTCAAAGAAGAGTGTATTGATGGTTGCTTCTTCAGAGCAACTTACAGTGGGAAAGGTGGGGCTTATGATTTGACTGCTCATTACTCACTATTAATGCGGCACAACGACCGGGCTGAGTCTCCCATGCGGTTGTGCACTACCCCCTCGGTTCTTAAATATACTCCGGAGTATTTGTCTTTCTAGAGATTTCAATGAGTGACTACTCAAATATTTGTCTTTTTAGAGATTTCAAATGGACTAGCACATGCGGATGTATATAGACATATTTTAGAGTGTAGATTCACTCATTTTGCTCCGTATGCAGTCACTTGTTGAAATCTCTGTTAAGACGAATAGAATATATAGGAACGGAGGGAGTACACATACGAAGCGAAATGAGTGAATCTACACTCTAAAATATGCCTGTTTGAAATTTGTAAAAAGACAAATATTTAGGAATGAAGGAGTATAATTTTGTGCATGGCACATGGACCCGGATGATGAAGAGGCTTCTGGCAATGCTATCAAGCTTCCATCATTTGTTTACATAATTGACGTACTATACAAATTATTTTCCAGCGACATGAAATTGTACAATGGTGTGAGCTTTCAGCTTTTGTCTCGCGTGTCTTGCCATCGATGCTCTTTCGGAAACAATAAAAAAACTAACTTCCTTGCTAATGCATGTCAATTATTAGCAGATTAGAGCTAATAATTACATCACAACTGAAGACAAAGTTGTGAGAAGGTGTTAAATTAAAATTGGTCCATGCTTTCATTGGCAGCAACGTCCCCCCAGCTCTGTCTAAATCAACAAGGCATGTTGGGGAAAAAAGTAGCTGTCTGGAGCATGCAACATTCCGATCATTTTGTGCAGTTCCACTAAAATAGAGTTGAGCATCCCTGTTCCAAAGATATCAAGTGTGATTATGATTATAGAGGACTGCTGATGAAACAATAAACACACAAATAGAAGCCGGTCACCTTTGCAGTCTCTCTTAAGACTAACTAGTTGGAGAAGATTAGGCTCGGAGTTGGATGAGGAGGATAGAGCAAAACCAATCTCCCTTTGTGCAGTCGCACTGAAATGTAGAGACGTTGCCCGTGTGACATTTTAGTATAACTGCACAAAACACTCTTAATAAAAAAGTGATTTGTGCAGTTCACCAAAAGGTCGCAATAGCAACAACGTGAAATGGATAGCCCTGTTTGCAAAAAAGAGGTAGAAAGGAAACAGTTACTAGCCAATAACAGTTGATGACACATGCGACGACAAAAAAGAAGCATATTCCTTGTCCTAAGGTAAGATAACAACACGGTCGTGTTTGTCTAAAACGGTGTGAGGACGAGAATGCAATATGGAAAGTACGCCGGACAAGCTACGTTTTGGGCAAAGAACTATGGAAGATCCACATGCAGCGACGTGGGAAAACGGGCAGTGGAGCAAGGCCGGAGGGGATACCTGGAGGTCATCGGTATGTAACTAGGTGAGCGGCGGCGGGCGGAATCTGCGAGCAGGTGGCGTAGGCCCTGCCGCGCCGGAGCTTGGTCAGAGAGAATGGCGTGTACCGCAGATCGGGACGTGCTGCCTCGGCGCCGTCAAACAGAGAAACAATGCACTTCCTCCCTTTCCCCCGGCGGACGGGATGCGGAGTGAGAGAGAGAGAGGCCACCGCACTCCCTTTCCCCCGGCGGACGGGATGCGGCCGGATCAGTGACCAACGGTGAGAGAGAGAGGCCACCGCACTCCCTTTCCCCCGGCGAACGGGATGCGGCCGGATCATTGACCAACGGTGAGAGAGAGACAGGCCACCGGAGCCTTGTGTGAGACACTCTAAAGAGCGGACTACCTTTTCCTCCATAAAAAACGTTTTATATTCTGTGTACGTGCCATTGAGCACTATAACTTTATTTAAAAATAACGCGGCAACGCCTCAAGTCGAACTTTGTTTCGTGCACACGTGGTACACGACCTCCCTAGGTAAACAACCGCTACAGGCGTTCAAATTAGCACGTGGGCTGCCATTTCGTAAAGAAATGAGCTCCACCGTGTACCTACGCGGGTGTGCCTGGGCACGAAGCGTGAGTACGTGCATGGTGCACCTATTCTCTTCTTGTATACGTACACCACCTACGTGGGGTTGTGTGAGAGAGATACAAACCTAGAGAGATATAGTGTGTGGGTTCTTGAGAGTTTTTTTTGTGTGGGGGGGGGTCAATCAATAAATTTAACATATGCAATGTGTGTGAAATAGAGTCCTGGATATAACATATATATATAGAGGGGGCGATCCACGAGAAGAGAGTGGAGGTATCATCGGCTTGAGGTGTCCATAGAATCGAAGAGAGTGATGATTTGTGTGTGTGTGTGTGCGCGCGCGATCGATAAAGAGTGCCATCGAATTTGTGTGTGCCCACGTCAAAGATATAGAGTGTTTGGCCTATTGGAACGTGAGATGGGACATGTGTAGTTTGTCTCTATGGCATGGATACCTACCTGCAGCGCTCGACTATCGGTGTGTGGTGGGGGAAGAGGGAGGCCTAATTAACTATAGAGGTACAATGGCTGGTATATGTGTGGAGGAGGAGAGAGGCGTACCTCATGTATTAAGGAGATCGATCTGCCTCATGTATTAAGGGAGATCGATCGGCATCCATGCATATGTGCAGGAGATGAATAAGGTTGGGAGAGAGACAGAGCTAGAGTGTTGGAGGGGGTGGTAGTGGAGTTGCTTCTAACAAATGGTGGGATAGGCTTGCTAGACAAATGGAGGGCACGCCCGCAATATCAATAAGAGAGGAGATGGCTGCTTGTTGTCTGTGCACGTGCGTGTGAGAGACGGGTCAGGAGGCATGCACGAATGATGAGGGGGACTATGTGGCTGTGGTAAGCAGACGTAACTACATAGGAAGATCAACTGCCCTTTGTAAGAGAAAGGAGAGACATAACTTGTGAGGTACGTCGATCGATGGGGGGGTAGTTAAAGTCGATCTAGGTATATGTTGGGAGATCGATCGGTATACATGCATGTGTGTGTTAGAAGCAAATGAGGCACGAGGAGAAGGATGGAGAGAGAGGGATGCATGTAGGAGGTGGTACGAGAGGCATACTATATCGAGGGGGAGGAGTGTGCGAGTACGAGAACGATGAAAAGAGTGGTGGGAGTGAGGCATGGATGGTGACAAGAGAAGAGGGGAAGCTTGTGTTTGTGCTAGGCACACCTGGCTAGAGAGGCATATCGATCGATGTGTGCCATAAAGAAGGAACTGGGGGGCCTACACACACCGTGGGTGAACGACCTAAAGTGAAAAGATGAATTTGCACGATGGAGCTAGAGAATGCTGAGGGAGGGTGAGAGGGATGCGGGCATGTGCATGCACAAGTGAAAGTTAGCGCTAGCTACAAAGATAAGAGGGTTGTGTGGGTGTAAAAGACGAATAGAGATCATATATACTTCATTATAAAAAGCGAATTCAGATATTTGAAGAATTTATCATAGTGTTTCAAACCGACGGATGTTTGAATGTATATAACGGTGATACACATGGTGTGGTTATGAACATGGTATACTACATTTAATATATTTTATCTCTACTCTTATAAAAAACTGAGTTGTTGATGATGGTGTGCCTGCCATCCTGCATTATAGGCCGTCTGATTTATATCTGGCGAATAGCAATGAAACTATGATGGTTGAAGTTGGCAACAATCATGATTGTAGATTCTTATTGAAATAGAGAAACGAATTCAAATTTGGTTCGAATTGCAGCAGTAGTATAGACATTTGGAATGCACTAAAATGTTGGTATGAGTAGGTTACATGTATTATACAGCAAGTGAGAAAATTTAATTTGACATAACATGGATTCATACTCCCTCCTTCCATCTATATAGGGCATAATGAGATTTTTAATACCACCTTTGACTATTGACAAGATTAATAGTACATGACATGCACAATGTGAAAATTATATCATTGAAAGAACCTTTCACAGACGAATTTAACAGTGTGCTTTGTGTAAGTTGCATGCCATATATCATTGCTCTAATATTTGGTCAAAGTTAGCATCGAAAAATGCATTAGGCCCTATATAGATGGAAGGAGGGAGTGGCTTTGAATAGCATTTGTATAGTAAAACGGGGCAAGACTCTCTCTTTGTGTGGTGTGAATAGCTTTATTTTTTTCGTTTTCTTTTTGGTTGAGGGAAGTGCGAATTGATTTGGAACGTACAAGTACAATATTACTACACGTTAGGCTTGTCCCTAAAATTCAACCCATGTCTTGTTATATCCCGAAAATTCAGATATCGTGCTCCCAAAATTGGCACCTTCACAACCCGCGCCTTGCTATCCCGAAATTACAATGCGCGCAAAAACTCCCTCCAGCTGCCAAATCCCGACACGCGAAATCCCCCTTCTAACCCTGAGCCGAAAGGGCCGCTAGTTCAAATCGGTGGGAGGTACTTTTGTAACACTCCCTACATTTTGGACAAGCGCGTTCCTAAGTCATGCTTCACCCCCTCCCATCGCCCCCTTTTCGCCATTTGAAATCCCAGGCCGCCATAACCTCGCCGCTCCAGCCGCGAAACCCCACCCTCTTCCGTCCGCCACGTCACCGCTGCCCAGCCGGAGCCTCTTCCCCGATGACGTCGTCCACCGCAACAGCTCGACGTCCCTCGTCCACCTCCCCGGATGAGGATCCGTCGTCCATCTCGTCGTCCTGCCGGTTTAGCCACCCCGTCCTCCACCTCCAAGGAGCTGCTCCGACGATCGCCTCGTCTATCGCGGCTGCTCCATCCCCACAGCGCCGCCTTAACCTGCTCCACCAGAACCGCAGCATCCTCACCGACTCCTCGGACGAAGCCGAGGCCTACTCGGCGCCACCAAAAAGGTTGTACACTCATCGCATCGCACCTTTTCCTTAACTCGACCTCCCGGCGCCGATGGTGCTCCATCCCGCACCCCCATGGAACGGCTACCTTGAAGCCGGCGCCGCGGGCGACATCTCCACGAGGCTGTCCCCCAGTGCGAGGCCCCTTCGACGGCGGCGTCCATACCAGCCGGATCTTCTGCTGCTGCTCCGGCTCTCGCTCAATCGCTCGCTCGCCCAGCTGCTGCTGCTGCTCTCCCCCTCGCTCGTGCTACTGCTCTGCTCCGATTAAGCCACACTTCAGTCAACTGAATGGACTTTTTGGTCAGTCGATTTTCAGGGGTTGGGGGCTCGCCGGAGTTAAGGAAGAACCACCCACAGCGGGGACGGGGGCTCGCCGGAGAGGTACCCCACTATCTATCTTAGGGTTCAGGGTGGGGGCGGGGGGCCTAGAGGGCTGGCCGGGGTGGCGGTGGCGAGTTGTTTCGGGGCGGCGAGGTGGCGCTGGGGCCGGCGGTTCGACCGGTGGTGGCTGGCGGCTCAGGGGGGTGCAGGTTGAAGATGAACTGCAAGCCCTCCCTAAAGTACATGTCAAGTGCCTCTCTGCTACCATTGCGTTCAGTTTCGACAGTAGCATTCAGATTCCACAGTAAATTTCAGTTTCGACAGTTAAGTTTAGAGTCAACCGTTTTTACCTCATCTGTTGTAGTCAGGTGGTTTTTGGTGATGTTAATTTTACATCTATTTTACATCATCTATTGGAGATGCTATTAGAATCCCACTTGAGATTGACGATGTCTGTCTTGTGCTGCTTCAGCCTTGACGTCTTACAGCTCACCGGAGCTGCTCCAACGACCGAACGATCCATCACAACACAGAAGTGCCCTGGACGCCGTCTACATATTCCTCAGATCTTCCTCCAAACCTCCGACAGCCACCTCTGCCTCAACTGCTTCAGCGACCAACCCAATGATGCGAGGTCGACACGATTACGGCAAAGAGGTTGTACGCTTGTTGCATCACTTATTACTATACATTCATGTCGGTCCATTAGGGCTATTTTGGTTCAATGGAAAAACATTGATCCACTGGTTGTTACCATCACTCTAAATTTCTGCATGCTCTCCTTACATAATCTCACCATATTTTTTTCGTATGCATGTCAGATATTGTACACAGTCATGCTGAACATGTAGAGAAAAAAGAGAAGAGTTTTGCGCGGCAATACAATTGTAACACCCTCGATGCGACTATATCTCCCACGTGTCGAGGCACGACTTAGAGGCATAATCGCTTTGAAGGCTTATGTTGCAAGTTAGGCAATCTTCACAACATCCCATGTAATATAAATAATAAAGGGGAGATAACATAGTTGGCTTACACTCGCCACGTCAATCAAGGTACATAAATAACATTACATCATTCAAACACTCATGGCCCGACCACGGCGCCAAAATAAAAGATAACCCAACATGTGACACGGTCCCGATCACCCCCAACTGGGCACCACTACTGATCATTAGGAAAGGAAACATAGTATCATTGAGAGTCCTTGTCAAACTCCCACTTGAGCTCAAGCGCGTCACCTGGAGCGGAATCATCAGGCCCTGCATCTGGTGTAATAGTAATCTGTGAGCCACAGGGACTCAGCAATCTCGCACCCTCGTGATCAAGACTATTTAAGCTTATAGGTAAGGCAAGGTAAATATGTGGAGCTGCAGCAAGCGACTAGCATATATGGTGGTTATCCTGTTTGCAAAAGAGAGCGAGAAGAGGAGGCAAAGCGCGAGCGAGAGACTAGAGAGCAACCTATGCAAACATTACTCCAACACCGTGTCCACTTCTCGGACTCCGCCGAGAAGAGGCCATCACGGTAACACACTCAGTTGATTCATTTTAATTAAGTTAAGGTTCAAGTTATCTACAACCGGACATTAACAAATTCCCATCTGCCCATAATCGCGGGCATGGCTTTCGAAAGTTCAAATCCCTGGAGGGGAGTCCCAACTTAGCCCATGACAAGCTCTCACGGTCAACGAAGGAATAGACCTCCTCCCGAGACGTTCCGATCAGACTCGGTACCTCGGTTCTTCAAGACACTTCGACAGGTTAAAACGAATCCAGCAACACCGCCCGAATGTGCCGACAAATCCCGATAGGAGCTGCACATATCTCGTTCTCAGGGCACACTCAGATTGTCTAAACTTCCGGTAGGCCAGCCCAGAGTTGCCCCTGGTAGCCACCGGCGGCTGACGAGTTGGACCAACACTCAGAGGAGCACTGGCCTGGGGGGGTTTAAAAGAGATGAACCTCGGGCTCCGGAAACCCAAGGGAAAAAGAGGCTAGGTGGCAAATGGTAAAACCAAGGTTGGGCATTGCTGGAAAAGCTTTAATCAAGGCGAACTATCAAGGGGTTCCCATTATCACCCAACCGCGTAAGGAACGCAAAAAATCCTGGAACATAACACCGATATGATGGAAACTAGGGCGGCAAGAGTGGAACAAAACACTAGGCGGGAGGCCGAGCCTTCCACCCTTTACCAAGTATATAGATGCATTAAGATAACATGGCAATATAATGATATCCCAACAAGTAAATAATGTTCCAACAAGGAACGGTCTCCAATCTTCACCTGCAACTAGCAACGCTATAAGAGGGGCTGAGCAAAGCGGTAACATTGGCATAGAGGTAACATGGTGGGTTAGAGGTTTGACATGGCAATTTGGGAGGCTTGAAAGTAAGTGGTAGGCATCGTAGCATTGGCATAGCAAAAGAGCGAGCATCTAGCAAAGCAAAGATAGTAGTGATTTCGAGGGTATGATCATCTTGCCTGCAAAGTTGTCAAAGTTGACTGCATCCTCGAAAGCAAACTCAACGGGCTCCTCGTTAGCGAGCTCGTCTCCCGGCTCAACCCAAACAAGACAAACAAGCAAACGGAACACAATCAACCACATGCAAACTCAAACAACATGATACAAAGATGATATGCTATGTTGGATGCGATGCGGGATGCATATGCAAGATTTGACAAGGGATGCAAGAACTTGGCCTCAACTTGGAAATCCAAGTGTGCCACTGGAAAGATGAGATGAAATCTCTTGAAAACGATATAAAGAACGCCGGAATCGGAGTTACGATTTGCAAATGGCAAGCAATTCAAATATGACCACGTTCTGCGATTTACAGCAAGTAGTCATCTAAATGCGACAAGATGAACATGCTACAGCACCCAAACATGGCATAAAAATACATGGCAGGGATGCATTCATGATGCTTAACAAAAGTCTAGCACTGAGCTACGGCCAATTCATCCATTAACAGGTTCAAACAAGCATGTCAAAAATGCATATGGTAAACAGATTTCAGACTTAGTGAAATTAACACTTGTCTGGAATTTCAGATCAGATAGCACTCTTCGGAGCAACAAAACTACATGCTACAGGACCTGAACATGGCAAAGTAAAGCATGGCATGGAGCTACTCAAAGAGCTTAACAAAAGTCCTTTAGTGACCTTGAGCCAAAAGGGATCAGAGAATACAATTGCAAGCATGTGAAACAGATATCAAGTAGGCATGTTTACGAGCTTGATGCACTCACTACGGAGCAAGTCATGACAAGCTAAGCCTACACACATCAAGAATACACAAAATGCAAGCTAGACATGATAAGAACAATAGCATAGCATGCACGGATCAACTACAACATCCTTAGCAAAATCGCTAACAAGTAGACAATCTGCCCAGATTCACGAAGTAGCAAAAGTAGAGCTCGATCGACTCAAGCTAGGGTGATCCATAATTGCAAACAAATACATGGATGGATATAGCACTACAAGATTAACAAAACATCCTTACTGATCATCCTCAAAAGAGGCACGGATCACTAGGAAACAACATGAACATATGGCCATATGAGATAAACAGGTCAAGGACTTAGTGGAAATGCTAAGTCCCTGAAATCAGCATTAACAAGTGACTCACTTTGCAAGCTTGTGCTAGTCACCACACACATCACAAAAATACATGGGTTGCATCTCTGGAAAGATGGCAAAACCCTTAACAAAACATATGTAAAACTCATGCGCATATCATGCACACAATAATCATGGCAAAAATGACAAATCTAAATGGAGTAGCAGATCTAACAATTATCTCAAGTAGCACTCTTCCAACAGCATTTCGGGCATAAATATGAACTCAAATGAAAATGATGCAATGGAATGAAATGATTTGCTCTCTGAGATGAACATTTTGATATGCTATATGCCCAAAACGGAGCTACTGATGCGGAGATATAGCATGATGAAAAAGGGCACATAATTAGGGTTTCGGGGGTAAAAGTCAACCCTGAGATCTGGATCTAGATCTAGACATGCACTGTAGCGGCGACGCGTCCCACGAGGTTCGCCGGCCGGAGTGGTAGTCGACGGCTGCCAGAGTTGGCGTGGAGGAGGCCGGCGACGAGGGGAGGAGGAGGCCGGAGCCGACGGTGGCGGCGGTCGGCCGCGGCGCCGGTCGGGAGGCGGC
>NC_041384.1:229507077-229516543 GCF_002162155.2 Triticum dicoccoides | reverse complement strand
AGCTGGGCCGCGGGGGTCGGGCGTGGACCTGGCAGGCCGGCGGCGCTGAGGCGGCGATGTGGGGCGGCGGGGCGACGTGGCAGGCTGCGGTTGGAGGGGCAATTTCGTCCGGCTGGACCGGACGTGTCCGGCCGCACGGAGGTGCTGGAACTAGGGTTTCAGACGGGGGAGATCCGGATTTGGAAAGGGGGAGGTATATATAGGCATAGAGGGAGCTAGGAGAGTCCAAATGAGGTGCGGTTTTCGGCCACGCGATCGTGATCGAACGATCTAGATGATGGAGAGGGTTTTCGTGGGTTTTGGTCCAACTTGGAGGGGTGTTTGGCTGCACCACACACGAGGCCTTTTCGGTCCCTCGGTTAACCGTTGGAGTATCAAACGAAGTCCAAATGGTACGAAACTTGACAGGCGGTCTACCAGTAGTAAACCAAGGCCGCTTGGCAAGTCTCGGTCCAATCCGGAAATGTTTAATCCCCACACATGAAAGAAAGGTAGAAATGACCACCGGAGGAGAACGAAGCGCCGGAATGCAAAACGGACAACGGGGAAAATGCTCGAATGCATGAGATGAACACGTATGCAAATGCAATGCACATGATGACATGATATGAGATGCATGACAATGACAACAACACACAGAGACAAAAACCCGAACCCGAGAACATAAAATAACTTAACGCCGGAAATGGCAAGAGTTGGAATACATATTGGGAAAGTCATGTACGGGGTGTTACAACACTCCACCACTACGAAAGGATCTCGTCCCGAGATCTAGGACTGAAAGAACGCCGGGTACTCAGAACGAAGGTGATCCTCGCGTTCCCAGGTAGCTTCATGGTTGGAATGGTGTGACCACTTGACTTTGAGGAATTTGATTGACTTGTTGCGAGTCTTGCATTTGGTCTCTTCAAGAATAGCAACTGGGTGCTCACGATAAGAGAGATCTTCTTGGAGCTCAATGTCCTCGAAGTTGACGGTGCGGTCAGGAGTCTTGAAGCACTTTCGAAGCTGAGAGACATGGAACACGTCATGAACATTTGCAAAGTTTGAAGGAAGCTCGAGTTGATAGGCGAGATCGCCTCTCTTGCTGACAATCTTGAAAGGTCCCACGTATCTAGGGGCAAGCTTCCCTTTGATACCAAAGCGACGAGTACCTTTCATTAGAGAGACGCGGAGGTAAACATGATCTCCGATCTTGAAAGCCAAATCACGGTGCTTACTATCATAGTAGCTCTTCTGGCGGGATTGGGCTGCTTTGAGGTTATCTCGAATGACTTTGCACATTTCCTCTGCCTCTATGATTAAGTCATTTCCGAGAAGCTCACGTTCACCGGTTTTAGACCAGTTGAGAGGGGTACGGCACTTCCTGCCATACAGAATTTCAAATGGGGCCTTGTCCGAACTTGCTTGAAAACTGTTGTTGTAGGAGAATTCAGCATAAGGAAGACAATCCTCCCACTTCATGCCGAAGGAGATCACACAAGCCCTGAGCATATCTTCAAGAATCTGGTTGACACGCTCGACTTGACCGCTAGTTTGAGGATGGAAAGCTGTGCTGAAGCGGATGTTCTTGCCCATGGCCTTCTGAAAAGAATCCCAAAACTTGGAGGTAAAGATGCTGCCACGGTCTGAAGAGATCACTTGTGGAATACCATGCAGAGAGACAATTCGATAGGTATAGAGTTCCGCCAATTGAGCTACAGTGATTGACTCTTTGATAGGCAGAAAGTGAGCCACTTTGGAGAGTTTGTCGATGACAACGAATATAGCATCATTGCCACGTTTGGACTTTGGAAACCCAGTCACGAAGTCTATCTCAATGTGGTCAAACTTCCATTCTGGAATGGCAAGAGGTTGGAGGAGACCAGCTAGCCTTTGGTGTTCTGCCTTCACTCTTCTGCAGACATCACACTCATTCACGAATTGAGCAATCTCGCGCTTCATTCGAGTCCACCAATAAGCCTGCTTGAGGTCCTGATACATCTTCGTGCTCCCAGGGTGGATGGAGAGGAGAGAATTGTGAGCCTCGTTCATGATCACTTTACGGAGGTCACCTTTGGGTACAACAATATGATCCTCGAAGAAGAGAGTATCCTTGTCATCAAGGCGGTAGCACTTGTACTTGGGTTGACTCTTGGCAATCCCAATCTTCACCTTTTTCACCATAGCATCAAGAAGCTGGTCTTGGCGAATCTGGTCTTCCAAGGTAGGAGAGACTTGAAGGTTGGCGAGGAAACCTTGAGGAACAACTTGCAGATTAAGTTTGTGGAAAGCTTCACAAAGCTCGGGTTGATAAGGCTTGAGAATCAGACTGTTGCAATAAGCTTTCCTGCTCAATGCGTCAGCAATCACATTGGCCTTGCCTGGAGTATACTCGATACTCGGATTATACTCTTGAATCATCTCGACCCATCGAGTTTTCCTGAGGTTGAGATTAGGCTGAGTGAAGATGTACTTGAGACTCTTGTGATCAGTGAAAATGTCCACTTTTTTTTCAATAAGAGATGTCTCCAAGTCAAAAGAGCATGCACAACTGCCGCCAACTCGAGATCATGAGTGGGGTAGTTCTTCTCGTTGGGCTTCAACTGGCGAGAGGTAGAAGCAACAAATTTCTTCTCTTGCATCAACACTGCGCCAAGACCTTGGAGAGAGGAATCACAAAAGACCTCGTACGACTTGGATTCATCAGGCGGAGTCAGAACTAGAGCAGTGATCAATTTCTCTTTCAAAGTGTTGAAAGCAATGTCACACTCCGGAGACCAAAAGTACTTGACGTGCTTCTGGAGAAGATTTGAGAGAGGCTTCGCGATCTTAGAAAAGTTTTCAACGAATCTTCGACAGTAGCTTGCGAGACCGAGGAAGCTACGGAGTTGCTTCACGTTCTGAGGAGGTTCCCAATTCACAATTGCAGACACCTTCTCAGGATTCACGGCAATGCCCTTGGCAGAGATGATATGACCAAGATAAAGAACCTCATCGAGCCAAAATTCGCACTTGGAGAACTTGGCGTAGAACTTGTGTTCTCTGAGCTTATCGAGTACCAAACGCAAGTGCTTGGCATGATCTTCCTTGTTCTTCGAGAAAACCAGAATGTCATCGAGATAGACCAAAACGAAATCATTGGTGTAGGCGTTGAAGATGAAGTTCATCATGCGAGAGAACGTCGGAGGAGCGTTGACGAGGCCAAAAGACATGACAGTGTATTCATATGAACCATAGCTTGTTCTGAAAGCCGTCTTGGGAATATCTTGCTCACGGATTCGAATCTGATGATAACCCATACGGAGATCAAGCTTGGAGAATACTTGGGCACTTTTGAGTTGTTCGAACAGCTCGTTGATGTTGGGAAGTGGGTATTTGTTCTTGATGGTCTTCTTGTTCAATGGACAGTAATCAACACAAAGTCGGTCCGTTCCATCCTTCTTCTTCACAAAAAGAACACCACAACACCAAGGAGAAGAACTAGGCCGGATGAGACCCATTCTCTCTTGAATATCGAGTTGCTTCTTCAGCTCCTTCAACTCTTCAGGTCCGAGCTTGTAAGGACGCTTGCACACAGGTTCCGTGCCAGGCTCAAGATCAATGACGAATTCAACCGGCCGATGCGGAGGCATTCCTGGAAGCTCTTCTGGAAAGACGTCTTGATATTCGCAAACGACTGGAATTTGTGAGATAGCATCCAGTTCACCCTTCTCATTGAGAGAAAACAGACAGATGGTATTATCCTGAGCGGCAAAGACAATTACATCCTCAGACGAATGAGTCAATTGAATCTGCCTGGCTGCACAATCAAGATGCGCCTTGTGCTTAGAAAGCCAATCCATTCCGAGAATAAGATCAATATCCGAGTTACCAAGGATCATTGGATAAGCCAGAAACTTGAAATCACCCATCGAGATAGAAATATCCGGAACCTCGTAGTTAGCGAGCAAACATCTACTCGGAGAGACAACTGCTAACGGTTTATGCATGACTTGAGAAAACCAACCATGCTTAGATGGAAAAGGTCTCCAGATGAAACAATGTGATGCACCAGTGTCGAAAAGAACTTTTGCGGGAACATCGTTAATAGGAAGGTTACCCATGATGACATTTGATGAATCCTCTGCCTGAGCTGCATTCACCATATTGACCTTGGCGTACTTGGGGTTATGCTTGACCACAGATGTACTTGCCGATCTCACAGGGGGAGGAGGAGGGAGATGCCTCTGATTGAGACACTTGTTGGCATAGTGACCCTTCTGTTGACACTTGTTGCACGTGACCTCTGAAAGCGGACGGTGATACGGAGCACTAGATCTTGGAGCTTGAGACGAAGTCTTGTTCTGAAAGCCAAGGTTGGTTGGGTGGGAAGATCCACTGCCACCTTTGCTCTTCTACTGATACGGCTGACGAAACGGAGGAGGAGGAAGCCAATACTTCTGCTGCTTGGCCACTTGAGTAGATGAAGAAGGATTAGTGTCTCTGACTCGCTTCTTGGAAGCATCACACCTCAATTGAGCAGCCTCTTGCTTCAATGCCATGTTGTAGAACTCATCGTACCTTAAGGGCTCAAAGAGAACAAGAGCTAGCTGAATTTCTTCTCTGAGACCACCCCTGAACTGGTATATCATGCTCTTCTCATCAGGGACGTCCTGCTTAGCAAAGCGGGCGAGTTTCTGAAACAACTTGTTGTAGTCATAGACAGACAAAGAGCCTTGCTTTAGGTTGCGGAATTCCTCACGCTTGCTTTCAACCACGCTCTGAGGAATATGATGAGCTCTGAAATCTTGACGGAATTCCTCCCATGTAATAGCACGTCCACCTCTGGAATCCTTGTACTGCTGGAACCATTCTGCAGCTTGATCTTTGAGTTGGAAGGAAGCGAACTTGACAAAGTCCTCAGGCCTGACGTTACTGCCCTCGAAATGCTTGCACAGATCCATGAGCCAATCGTCAGCATCAGTTGCCTCAACACAATTGCTGAAAGTCTTTGGCCCATTATCAAGGAACTGGTTGAGTGTAGCAAAGTGATTCTGATTGTTGCCTTGGTTCCCTTGGTTGCCTTGATTGCGCTCTTGGAGAATTTGCATGATCAACTGTGTGTTTGCATTGGTTGCGGCCATCACAGCTTGCCATGCCTCTGGAGGAGGTGGAGGTGGTGGCGGATCTTGATTCTGATTCTGATTGGTGCTCTTAGCGGGAGCCATCCTGAAGAGGATGACCACGGTTAGCACATAGACAGATAAATGAAGCTGAATCCAACAGAATGAAAATTGCAACATATAGTCTTCACATCCGAACAAAATGAACGAATGCATTCCTCTTGAAATGGTCACATATCCATAAATTGAGAAGCCACGTAGAATTTAGGTAGAGAAATAAATCAACAAGGTACGGATCAAGAATGAATACTCGGTAAGAAATCCCAATCTCAAACCAATATCCATGGAAGAAGAACTAGAGCTACAAGAATTCCCACCTATGAAACTCCCGAACCTTTTCGGTTATGCAATCAGGTGTTGTGGATACAGGGGAAGCATAATATCTCACCCAAATCTAGCAAATCCTACATCCAGCTATATCCATCCTTCAACACATAACCGAGAAAAACTTCGGAAACCATCTACCTCAACCTTCGAAAAGCATCCGTTATACAAGTTATGGCGATACTCCCGAACTCCCGCCCCAGTACTGGGTGGCGTCGAGGTTATCTCACCAACGAACTGCATCAAAGAGATTTTCGATGTCGGCGTACTAAACTGAGGTATTCCAGAATTGCAACGATAAAATTATGACGACAACACCTTAGAGCTCAACTCCCCGGGACACTTCCACAAAATCCCTGACAGGAGGCACCAAGACAATGTTCTCGTCATAAAACCATCGGAATGATTCCAAGATACCTGCGTGATCCTAAATTTTTTTAGTGAAATTTGAGAAGAGAAGAGTCAAAACTCTACGTCAGGATGCCTTACCAGAGCGATGAGGAGACTGGGAAGTAAAAATAATTCCTAAACTCTCTGATATATAATTCCTAAATGACTCAAAACATTTTTCTAGACACAACTCGGCCACTAGAAACGATCAAGCAATGGGGCTCCTAAGGTTGGGGAAGGCTCTGATTACCAACTTGTAACACCCTCGATGCGACTATTTCTCCCACGTGTCCAGGCATGACTTAGAGGCATAATCGCATTGAAGGCTTATGTCGCAAGTTAGGCAATCTTCACAACATCCCATGTATTATAAATAATAAAGGGGAGATAACATAGTTGGCTTACACTCGCCACGTCAATCAAGGTACATAAATAACATTACATCATTTAAACACTCATGGCCTGACTACGGCGCCAAAATAAAAGATAACCCAACATGCGACACGGTCCCGATCACCCCCAACTGGGCACCACTACTGATCATCAGGAAAGGAAACATAATATCATTGAGAGTCCTCGTCGAACTCCCACTTGAGCTCAAGCGCGTCACCTGGAGAGGAATCATCAGGCGCTGCATCTGGTGTAATAGTAATCTGTGAGCCACAGGGACTCAGCAATCTCGCACCCTCACAATCAAGACTATTTAAGCTTATAAGTAAGGCAAGGTAAATATGTGGAGCTGCAGCAAGCGACTAGCATATATGGTGGCTATCCTGTTCGCAAAAGAGAGCGAGAAGAGGAGGCAAAGCGCGAGCGAGAGACTAGAGAGCAACTTGCGCAAACATTACTCCAACATCGTGTCCACTTCCTGGACTCCGCCGAGAAGAGGCCATCACGGTAACACACTCAGTTGATTCATTTTAATTAAGTTAAGGTTCAAGTTATCTACAACCGGACATTAACAAATTCCCATCTGCCCATAACCGCGGGCACGGCTTTCGAAAGTTCAAATCCCTGCAGGGGAGTCCCAACTTAGCCCATGACAAGCTCTCATGGTCAACGAAGGAATAGACCTCCTCCCGAGACGTTCCAATCAGACTCGGTACCTCTGTTCTTCAAGACACTTCGACAGGTTAAAACAAATCCAGCAACACCGCCCGAATGTGCTGACAAATCCCGATAGGAGCTGCACATATCTCGTTCTTAGGGCACACTCAGATTGTCTAAACTTCCGGTAGGCCAGCCCAGAGTTGCCCCTGGTAGCCACCGGCGGCTGACGAGTTGGACCAACACTCAGAGGAGCACTGGCCCGGGGGTGGGGGGGGGTTTAAAAGAGATGACCCTCGGGCTCCGGAAACCCAAGGGAAAAAGAGGCTAGGTGGCAAATGGTAAAACCAAGGTTGGGCATTGCTGGAAAATCTTTAATCAAGGCGAACTATCAAGGGGTTCCCATTATCACCCAACCGCGTAAGGAACGCAAAAATCCGGGAACATAACACCGATACAACGGAAACTAGGGCGGCAAGAGTGGAACAAAACACTAGGCGAGAGGCCGAGCCTTCCACCCTTTACCAAGTATATAGATGCATTAAGATAACATGGCAATATAATGATATCCCAACAAGTAAATAATGTTCCAACAAGGAACGGTCTCCAATCTTCACCTGCAACTAGCAACGCTATAAGAGGGGCTGAGCAAAGCGGTAACATAGCCAATCAATGGTTTGCTAGGACATGGTGGGTTAGAGGTTTGACATGGCAATTTGGTAGGCTTGAAAGCAAGTGGTAGGCATCGTAGCATTGGCATAGCAAAAGAGCAAGCATCTAGCAAAGCAAAGATAGTAGTGATTTCGAGGGTATGATCATCTTGCCTGCAAAGTTGTCAAAGTTGACTGGATCCTCGAAAGCAAACTCAATGGGCTCCTAGTTAGCGAACTCGTCTCCCGTCTCTACCCAAACAAGACAAACAAGCAAACGGAACACAATCAACCACGTGCAAACTCAAACAACATGATGCAAAGATGATATGCTATGCGAGATGCGATGCGGGATGCATATGCAAGATTTGACAAGGGATGCAAGAACCTGGCCTCAACTTGGAAATCCAAGTGTGCCACTACAAAGATGATATGAAATCGCTTGAAAACGATATAAAGAACGCCGGAATCGGAGTTACGGTTTGGAAATGGCAAGCAATTCAAATATGACCACGTTCTGTGATTTACAGCAAGTAGTCATCTAAATGCGACAAGATGAACATGCTAAAGCACCCAAACATGGCATAAAAATACATGGTAGCGATGCATTCATGATGCTTAACAAAAGTCTAGCATTGAGCTATGGCCAATTCATCAATTAACAGGTTCAAACAAGCATGTCAAAAATGCATATGGTAAACAGATTTCAGACTTAGTGAAATTAACACTTGTCTGGAATTTCAGATCAGATAGCACTCTTAGGAGCAACAAAACTACATGCTACAGGACATGAACATGGCAAAGTAAAGCATGGCATGGCGATACTCAAAGAGCTTAACAAAAGTCCCTTAGTGACCTTGAGCCAAAAGGGATCAGAGAATACAATTGCAAGCATGTGAACATGGCAAAAACATAATCAGTTCTCAGACTTAGTGAAAACTGGAGCATGCTGAAACAGATATCAAGTAGGCATGTTTACGAGCTTGATGCACTCACTACGGAGCAAGTCATGACAAGCTAAGCCTACACCCATCAAGAATACACAAAATTCAAGCTAGACATGGAAAGAACAATAGCATAGCATGCACGGATCAACTACAACATCCTCGGCAAAATCGCTAACAAGTAGACAATCTGCCCAGATTCATGAAGTAGCAAAAGTAGAGCTCGACCGACTCAAGCTAGGGTGCTCCATAATTGCAAAAAAATACATGGATGGATAGAGCACTACAAGATTAACAAAACATCCTTACTGATCATCCTCAAAAGAGGCACGGATCACTAGGAAACAACATGAACATATGGCCATATGAGATAAACAGGTCAAGGACTTAGTGGAAATGCTAAGTCCCTGAAATCAGCATTAACAAGTGCCTCACTTTGCAAGCTTGTGCTAGTCACCACACACATCACAAAAATACATGGGTTGCACCTCTGGAAAGATGGAAAAACCCTTAACAAAACATATTTAAAACTCATGGGCATATCATGCACACAATAATCATGGCAAAAATGACAAATATCTAAATGGAGTAGCAGATCTGACAATTATCTCAAGTAGCACTCTTCCAACAGCATTTCGGGCATCAATATGAACTCAAATGAAAATGATGCAATGGAATGAAATGATGTGCTCTCTGAGATGAACATTTTGATATGCTATACGCCCAAAACAGAGCTACGGATGCGGAGATATAGCATGATGAAAAAGGGCACATAATTAGGGTTTCGGGGGTAAAAGTCAACCCTGAGATCTGGATCTGGATCTAGACGTGCACTGTAGCGGCGGCGCGTCCCACGAGGTTCGCCGGCCAGAGTGGTAGTCGACGGCGGCCGGAGTTGGCATGGAGGAGGCCGACAACGAGGGGAGGAGGAGGCCGGAGCCGAGGTGACGGTGGTCGGCCGCGGCGC
>NC_041384.1:229494092-229506332 GCF_002162155.2 Triticum dicoccoides | reverse complement strand
GTGGCCGGCGCCGGCGAGGAGGAGGCGGGCGGCGCGGCGAGGGAGAGGGCTCGAGCGGCGCGTGGGCGGCGAAAGGCGGCTGGGCCGCGGGGGCCGGGCGTGGGCCTAGCGGGCCGGCGGCGCTGAGGCAGCGATGTGGGGCGGCGGGGCGACGTGGTAGGCTGCGGTTGGCGGGGCGATTTCGTCCGGCCGCACCGGACATGTCCGGATACGCGGAGGTGCTGGAATTAGGGTTTCGGACGGGGGAGATCCGGATTTGGAAAGGGGGAGGTATATATAGGCATAGAGGGAGCTAGGAGAGTCCAAATGAGGTGCGGTTTTCGGCCACACGATCGTGATCAAACGATCTAGATGATGGAGAGGGTTTTTGTGGGTTTTGGGCCAACTTGGAAGGGTGTTGGGCTGCAACACACACGAGGCCTTTTTGGTCCCTCGGTTAACCATTGGAGGATCAAATGAAGTCTAAATGGTATGAAACTTGACAGGCGGTCTACCGGTAGTAAACCAAGGCCGCTTGGCAAGTCTCGGTCCAATTCGGAAATGTTTAATCCCCACACACGAAAGAAAGGTAGAAATGACCACCGGAGGAGAACGAAGCGCCGAAATGCAAAACGGACAACGGGGAAAATGCTCGAATGCATGAGATGAACACGTATGCAAATGCAATGCACATGATGACATGATATGAGATGCATGACAATGACAACAACACACGGAGACAAAAACCCGAACCCGAGAACATAAAATAACTTAACACCGGAAACGGCAAGAGTTGGAATACATATTGGGAAAGTCATATCCGGGGTGTTACAACAATGTCATGCAGACATCGCTCCATGGTGGGTTCAATGGCAAACCCTCCCCACCCCTCTCCAGATTGTAATCCAGAGGAAGATATCTGTTCTGAGGCGGATTCGGACACCGCTGACCACTCCTATTTACCCCCAGGGTGTTTGCTCTACCTTGGCATGATGATGTTTGTCATATCATGCATATGTTGCCTTGCAGTGCCTACTTTTGGCATCATATATGTCATCTGCTTAGTTTAGACATGTTCTGTAATGCCACATGTTTAGTTTCTATATCATATATGGTAATTATGTAGTCTAATGTCTTTTAGCCAGCCATAATATATGTGAAATGTGCAATGCCATCCTGTTTAACCAGGCATCATATATTTGAATGATATCTTGCCCATCCTTTTCTTCATTACATTTCCATTTGTCGACAATGTTTGTACATTAAACTACTCTTCCTGTGAATCAGCCATTTGGGTGGGAGATGGAAAAATCTGGAGTGAAAACAAGGCCTTTAGAGCAGACAGTGCTACCTATCGAAGCAGATCTCTTGTTGGGTCCCGATAGCTCCTCAGAGATGGATTCAGAGACAGATGACCAGTCCTATTCCCCCACTGAGGTGTATGCTCTAACTTGGCACGGTTATACTGCTCATATCATGCATACGGTGTCTTGTATTGCATAGTTTAGACATCATATACACAATATTCAACACCATGTTCTTAGTTCAGACATCATATCGAATGCCCTTTGTTTAGCATATAAATCACATATGTGAATTAAATGATGCGAACCTGATTACTTAGATAACATGTAGGTGAATTATGTCATGCGATCCTGTTTAGTTATTCATCATATCTTTGAATTATGTTATGCTATGCTATCCAGTTTAGATAGACATCATATATGTGAAATTATGTCATGCTATCTGTTTTAGTTAAACAATATAGATGTCAACTATTTCATGCCCTCTTTTTTCCACATTATCTATTGCATCTATCTCTCATACAATGTCTGTACATTCAACTATGTTTCTTGTTCATCAGCCATTTGAATTGGAGCGGGTGATGCCAGTATCTAGCGGACTAAAAACACGGTCTTCAATTAAAACAGTGCGATCTCTTGGTGGAGATAGCACCCTGGTTGTACATGCAAAAGAACCAGCCCTACCACACATAACCCAAACTCTCGCAGATTGTACCCCTACTATGATGGACAGAGAACCAGCTTCACCCAATCTAACCCCAACCCCAGCCGATAGTAACCCAGTTCCTGTTGACACATCACCATCTCCACCACAGAGCTCCCAAACAAGAGCAGTTAGTAAGGTAGCTCTAGTGCCCAAAGGGCCAGTACTATCACGGGGAACCCCAACTCCACCAGTTAGTACACCTATTCCTGTGGAGGAAGCACAACCAGCTAGTTGTAGTTTAGCATCTATCGCATTTGATGTTGTTAAATCGTATGTGTGTATCTTCCCATCTTGGAAATATTATACTGAAGATGAAGGAAAATGCCAGTTGCAGGTGTTTGTCCAGGAGTTATGTGTAAGTAATGTTATTCATGGCAATTACTTTGCTTCGTCCTATACATCCTACCTCCATGATGGTTATAATACAGCAAATTTTCCCATTTTTCTCTATAAAGAAGGACTGATTTGGAAACTCAAGATGAGGTAATCTGTGCTAATACCTCTGCTATCTTCAAGAATGCTTGGTGGAAGTATCGGAATTACCTAAATAAAACGTACTTCACTGGCAAAGAAACTTATCAAATTCCCTTACGTTCTCCTGAGACACATTTACTGGACGATGACTGGGAATGCCTTGTTCTGTACTGGTCCCGAACCAAGAATGTGGTAAGGTCTATGAGCTGATTTTCTATTTTTAAGTATGATATTCTTGTGTCTTACTGTACTCTATTCATGTAGAACAAGTGCCTAAACCTGAAGAACAACTGTTCTAATTTAAGATTCCATTACTACCATAGGACATAGATATATGTTTGTTTGATGCTTTTATTATGTACTAGTACTTGGCAATATAAAACTTGGTAGTTTAATCCTGTCCACCTTACTAATGAACTGGTTCACCGAAATGAGTTTCATATACTAGTACATGCTAAACTTGTTATGTGTCTGCTTGTTTCTTCTTTTAGAATGCTAACAGAATATTGGGGAAGAGTGCCTTATTAAGAACGGTAAAGGAATTAATGCAGATAAGGTTCAGGATAGTGACACATCCTGTCTTGGTTTAGTGTTGGAGTTACTGGCCACTACCTCTTGCACAAGCTATTCAAACTCATTGTCTGAATCAGTTCGGTTTCTTGAGTCTCAGCTACAAGCTGAAAGACATCGATCAGCTGTGCTGCGACAAGAAGCGGAAGGACTGCGGAAGTCCCTGGAGCATTCAGATGCATACTTTCTGGTGCAATAGCAAGCGTTGGAGGATTTTAGCGCCAAACAGGACAAAGCTAATCAGCTTGCTAAGCTTATTGCCAGCATGGTGGATACCCTGGATAACGTTTCTTGAGCTCTTCTGAAGTTGTTTCAGCTATGCTCTTGTTTTGCTGCCGCGTTTATTTGCACTGGTGGCCAATTTTGACGGCCAGTGTATATGATATGCTGCTTTGTTCCCTATATTTGCACTGGTGGCGAACTTTGATGCCCAGTGGATATAATATGTGTAATAGTCATGATAGCCTAGCGTTAGTTGCTTGCTTATTTATTTCCTTGTTGTCTTGTTTATTTGTTTGCTTGTAGTCATTGCAGTTCTTTTTCCGCGGTTAACTAGTGGCTGCAATAACCTATTTTTAAAACTAGGCCACAATAACCATGGGCTAATATTTACTTTAGTGATACTAGGCCTCCTACGGGCCGTAGAAACATTGGGCCTTCTACGGACCGTAGAAACAGTAGGCCTTCTATGGGCCGTAGAAACAATGGGCCTTCTACGGGCTGTATCATTAATGGGCCTTATACGGGTCGTATGATCGATTGGCCAAACCTGGGCCAATAACATGTCGCATTATGGCCGTAAACGGGCTAGAGTTGGAATCGTCCGTTCATGGGCCAACCGTAACGGGCCATCGTTAATAGGCCGCATTTGATGACACTATGAAAACGGCCCAACGTATTAACGGACCACAAACGGGTCGACTGTAACCACGGGCTGAATTTTCCCCACAAGCAGAAAAGGACAATAATGGGATGTAAGTAAACGAATGCTGGAGATGAGCCCAAGAATAAATGGGCTCTGAGAAGGCCGAAAGAGAACATGGGCTGGAAACGGCCCAACGGAATAACGGGCCATTAATGGGTATAAAGTGATACACTGTTCATTACGGGCCAGTTTCACCACGGGCCGTTAATGGGTGTAAAGTGATACACTGTTCATTACGGGCCAGTTTCACCACGGGCCGTTAATAGGCCAAGAGTTACATAGGGCCTCATATGGGCCAAAAGACGTCATGGGCCATAGATGGGCCAGACGTGAAAACAGGCTGGAATCATATTGGATGGCCCAGATGACGCTACTGGGCCTAATTCGGATAGGGCGTAACGGGCCTTGGGCTAGCGGGCTGTAAATGGGCTATATGCAAACAGGCTGTTAACAGGCTTTCCATGGGCCGGCCCGCCACCTTTTGACCAAGTCAAATGGGCCGGCCTTTTCACAGAAATGGGCCTCTGTTGGGCCGTGCCACGTGTCGACGTATCATAGGCGCCTTCCGTCCAATGAGTCGTTGACATCTGTCTCAACGATGAGTCGACACGTGTTTCCTCCAGCCAATGATGATTTTACACGTGGAAAATCCCCATTGGTCGGGGCTGTTAACGGGTTATCGGATCCAAAACCTGACTCGATAGCTTAACGGCGTTCCGTTACGGTGGATGCCACGTGTCGGTCACCCTTGACGAAAGCACTTCTGTGACGCGCGATTTATCATCATGGAAGTGGACACTTCCGTGATGATAATTTTGGTAATGTCATGGAACACTTCTACGACAGCACAGGTATGACTATCTTGATTCTGTCATAAATTTGTCATGGATGTACATGCATGACAAAAAAAGCGACCTACTGTGACAAACACGTATCATCACGGAAGTGTATTTTTTTGTAGTGATACGGACGTGGGTAACCCACTCATGCCCGTTGGCATGACTCCTCGATTTTAGGCGAGTAGAAAACGGCCGCGAGGAGGACGCTTGATATTCACCCTCTTTAGAAAGAGGCCAAGACCTGTCCTTTTTTCCTCTCGTGCTCAATCGAATCCTTCCCTCGCCCCGATTTCCAACACCCCAGGCTCAGGTCAGGCGCTTCGGACCTTCAGCCATGTCCGGATCCAACCTCCAAGGTCGGTGGATGCCTTCCTCTGTCACAGAGTAGGACATCAAGAAGCTGAGAGAGGCCAGATATCTGACTGCCGAAATTTCACACAGGCTGCCCGCCGAGGGCAGGTCATCCCCACTCCCGAACCCAACGAGAGTGTTTTGTTCATCTCTCACTTCCTCCGAGGACTAGGGCTCGCTCTGGATCCCTTTGTTAGGGGGCTCATGTTCTATTATGGGCTGGATTTCCATGATCTGGCCCTGGATTCCCTCCTTCACATCTCGTCCTTCATCGTCGTATGTGAGGCCTTCCTCCGCATTACCCCTCACTTCGGCCTGTGGCTCAAGACCTTCAATGTGAAGCCGAAGATGATCGAGGGGCGACACACAGAGTGCGGTGATGCCGTGATAAGCAAAAGCGCTAATGCTCCATGGCCAGAGGGTTCCGTCCCAGAGGCGTCCAGCTTGTGGCAGCGGGAGTGGTTTTACATCACAACACCCCGAAGTACCAAGTGGGTAGTCGCCCCTGCCTTTCGCTTGGCCCACCACCACAACTGACGTCATGGATCAGCAAGGGGCTGAGCTGGGGTCCAGCAAATGATGCGCCGATATTGCAGAGCCGCATCCGAGATCTCTTTGAGAGAAATTTTAGCCTAGTTATGGTAATGCAAGTTATGCTAGTTCGTCGAGTCCAGCCTTGCAAATGTCGACCCCTCCGTATGTGGGAATTCACCCCGGAAGGACCGCGAACTATCCAGCACTTCCTCGGCATGACGCTCGAGGAGATGTACAAATTGTTCTTTGGACCCAAAATAGAGTGTCCGAATACCACCGAGGATTCGGGTTTGAGCTGCAACCGCCCTGATACCCAAGTAAGTAATCCCATGGCCGAACACGCTGTCCTTTTATTTATCATGACATCATTCTGAAAAGTCGCTCTTTGACTAGGACTGGATAACAAAGGAAAAGATTATCAGGTGTTCGGCGCCCCTTCCTGAAGGCTTGACCAATCCAGTACTGGACAGAATGCTCGAGGCGGCGCCTTATCAGGTGCCCTCAAAGGAAGATGAAGGGGGGAATAAAGAGGTCGCAAGTGGGGGAATTAGCACCTCCGCGAAGGAGGATAACCAGGGAGAAGAATCTGACATTCCCTCTCCCCGAGGAAGGAAGAGGACCACCTCTGAAGATCCAGAAACAAAGGATTCCAAATGGTGGAATAAATCCTCGCTAGAGGGTCCTGCTTCGGAGGGTATTCTTGCCGCACAATGTCCGCAAGGGGATCAGCCCTCTACCGAGCTATAAGTAATAAAAAGTGCTTTAATAGTGAAAGTGTCCTACCTTACTTCCAAAGACAATAACCAAAGCTTATATCTTGTAGTTCAGATCGTAGCCCTTCTCAACAGAGTTCGTCTTCGGGGGATCTTCTTTCGTAGATGATGGAGAGTGAAACACCTCTCCCTGCCACCCCGCCTCATGAGGCGGGCGATCCTGAAGTGTTGTCGCAGAGGGTCTCTCCTGATCCGCCAAGGCCAGAGTGTAATCCTTTGGTTACCCGGAGTCCTCAGTATTCGGCTCCTAAAGAGAGCAACAGAAAGAGTCTGAAACCGTACAGTGTGCGGTCGGACGCACTGAAGGATCTTCTGGAGCAAGCGGCCATCTCAGAAGCGCATCTTACGCTAATGGGTATGGTAATTGAAAGGATTTCATCCGCTGAAAGCGGATTGCATGAAGCTTTTATGAGTCTGCTGAAAGGCATTGAGGTACGTGAAATAGTGTATGTTTTTGACAGTACCACACACGTTAGGTGTGCCCTATGTAGATAGTAGCCCCTGAGACTCTGGTTGTCGTCGAAAACGGCGGCAAACAGAGAATCATAGTCCCACATAATAACCAGACCGCCTTTATGTGCAGGTGGCTGAAGCTCCGGCGGCTAGCCAGATTAATGGGTTTGCCGAGCTAAAGCGGCAACTTGAAGCGGCAGCTGCCGACATCGTGCTTGTCAACAAGCGGCTCGACGAGGCACAAGGTAAGTGATTTCTCCGGTCATCAACATATAGTGAGAGGAGCAAGATGCCAGTATCTTTAATATGTTGTGACTGCAGATGGAGCTGCCACCATGGAGACCCTTCGGGCGAAGCTTGCCCGAGCCAAGGAACTAGCAAGGAATAGCGATGCGGCCACTCTAAAGGCGGTCGAAGAGCTGAGGGCCGAACAATCCATGCACGGCCAGAGCAAGGAAAGAATAGCCAAGGTGGCCGTTGAGTTAAAAGATGCGGCTGACTGTTACAAGCTTCTTGAAAAACAAAGCCGAGCGAGGGCGACGGACCTAGAGAAGGGCATGGTAGGAGCCAAGGAAGCCCGCTCCAAAATCAGAGCGGCGAGGGAGGAGCTACGTCAAGCTGCGGATATCGTGCTGGGAAGCCCTTCTTGTTGCGGACTAAGTTTGGAGATCCGAAGTATGCTCCTCTTTATCAACTATAGAGTTCCTGCGAACACCTACGTGGATTTGGCGGCAAGTGCTGCTGATGCGGCCAAGTACTTCAAGGATCAAAAAGATCGCAAAGTGGAAAAGCTGTTCTGGTCACAGTTCCATGCTCTAGTGCGTCTGCTGCTGTTGAATGAGCGAGTGGCCGACTGGGCCGAGCTCCATAGGTTGTCCGGACTTGCCATGAGGTCTGTTGTGGATCATCTGTGGCCGGGAGGGCCAAGGCTGAATAGTTACTTTACTTTAGTGCAACAATTCCTTGGTGCTATGCCGCACATTGATGCTATGAATAGGTCGGCGTGCATAGAGGGTGCGCGGATGGCCTTTGCCCGTGTCAAGACATACTGGGCGGAGATGGAGGCCACCACTGTTGCAACACAGGGTTTGGCCATGGGCCGAGTGGCTGCCAAGCACTACTTTGAAGAAGTTCTTGAAGGCGCTCGTTCGATAGAGGCTCAGTGCTCGAAGAATATCATGTTCTAGTGACATGTGTTCCCATTGTAAAAACAATGTTTTATTGAGTTATCAAGGCTATGTTTACACTTTTGCCTGAAAGTATTATGATGCCTCCTATGTGGCCGTTTATGTATATATATGTATATATATATATATATATATATATATATATATACATAAACATTATTCTGATCACGGGATTAGAATAATATTCTGATCACAACATGAACTTCCCGAGTAACGCGCCTGACCTTCCCCGAGTACTAGGTTGAACTTCAGCTAAAAGGTGTCCAAATGGGGCTTGCCATATACCGTTGGATAGCTATGGACATCAGTATCATGACCCAAGATAATATTTTGGCAAAATGTAAGCGGTTTAAGAGCAGTTTTGATAACTGTTTTTTCTTCATACAAAAAACGTGAATCGTATTTGTGATCGCATTTTAAAACCATTTATCGGAATGAGGCAAATAATATGGCGTTGGAAAGCTGCTGCAAAACCGCTCCTTCCACATGTGGAAAGTTTTTCTCTAATTCCCTACGGTTAAAGAGTAATTTGGAAAATCGTAAAATTTCGCAAACCAAACACCCGAGTTCGTATTTTCGACGCCATTTTTAAACGGCTAATCCAATTGAGGCAAATAATATGGCATTGGAAAGCTTATGAAAATGCGCTACTTTTTTATGTTAAAAGTTTTTTCTAATTTTGAATCGTTTAAAAGTAATTTAGAAAATGGTACAAGTTCAACCGAGTTCGTATTTTCGAGCTAATTTTTTAACCGTACGTCCAAATGCAGCAAATGATATGGCGTTGGAAAGCTTGAAGAAATTCGAAACTTGTTTGTATATATTGTTTCTCCTAATTCACTACGGTTTTATGTGAGTTTTGAAAATGGTTAAAAACGTATTTTTGCCGTAATTTCTACAAAATTTATTCGAATGGGGCAAATAATATACCGATGAAAAGCTACGGAAAATGCGAATCTTTTTCATCTTGATGGTTTTCTCTGATTCTTAGCTTTTTTCAAGTAATTTCGAAAACGGCGGGATCATGCGTTCTGCCTATATCGCGAAACAGATTCTTCGAAAATGCACCACGTGAAGAACCTGAACTTCTCGGCGCGTATACCTGAACTTCACTCTGTTTTTCACGTGATTTTTTTGCTCGTAGGTCTCCATCCACTGCTTGTAACTCTCCATCCACTCACCGAAATTGAGCAAGTGATATACCAGTGAAAAGCTGCTGTAAGCACTTAACTTTCCTGTGTTGATCGTTTTTTCATATTCGCGACAATTTTAAAAGTTTTTCATCTGAAATTCATCCACTGTAGTAATTGAACTTCCTGCTGTTTTCAGTTGAACTTCTGTGACGTATTATGAGTTGTTTTTATAAGTGCAAAAAATGGCGTTGTGTTTTTTATTTTTTGAACAGGTAAATGCTAGGTTTTAATAAACTCCGAACTTCTGTGTTATTTCAATTTGAACTTCACCTTTTTGTATTTTGATTAAAGAATTGTATTCGTTTTTTATGCAAGAAAATCGAGCATTAAAAATACAAGGTGAACCTCTCTCGCAAGGAGTTTTGAACCTCCCCGGACAGAGCACTTGAACTTCTTTCAACAAACATTTTAAGCTTTTATTTTTTTATACTTTTATTCTCACCTGAAATGCATTCCTTGTAGTAGTTGAACTTCTGGTTGTTTTCACCTTAAATTTCTGTCAC
This sequence comes from Triticum dicoccoides, assembly GCF_002162155.2. Lineage (NCBI taxonomy): Eukaryota > Viridiplantae > Streptophyta > Magnoliopsida > Poales > Poaceae > Triticum > Triticum dicoccoides. The sequence continues at coordinate 229,496,541 of NC_041384.1, read as the reverse complement.
GTATTTTTGTTCAACCTCTCACAAGAGTTTTTAAACTTTCTCGGGCCGAGCACTTAAACTTCTAGCAACAAAATTTTAGGCTTTGCATTTTCATTCTTTTTTTAATAGAAAATGCACACCGTGGTGTACATGAACTTCTAGCAGTTATCAATCTGAGCTTCTGAGATCATACATTCTGCCTTCATCGAAAAAACAGAGTCTCCAAAAATGCAATTCGTGAAGAGGTTGAACTTCTGGAGCATGTATTTTTGAACTTCACTCTATTTTTCATGTGTTGTTTTTTTCTTGTAACTCCCCAACCACATACCAGAATTGAGCAAATAACATACCGATGGGAAGCTGTTGAAAACACACAACTTTCCCCGTGTCGATTATTTTCTCATACTCTTGACGGTTCAAATTTTTTTTCCAATACATAAAAATGTGTTTTAATTGGTATACATGAAACTTTTAAAACAGAAATCAGAATGTAGCATATAATATACCGTTGGAAAGCTTATGAATAGGAGCAATTTTTTCATGTAGACAGTCAATACAAATACATTGTCGTTTGAGAGCAGTTTTAAAAATGGCAAAAACAATGTCGTATTTGCATGTTTTTTACATGTAATTGAAGGTCGGACGTCTCGCACTAGAGATCTTGACCTTCACCCGGAGGAGCACGTGAACTTCTTGCCAGAAACCATTTAAGCTTTTAGTTTTCTATTCTTATATGTCTTATCTGAAATGTGTTTTGTGTAGTAGTTGAACTTCTCGCTATTTTTCATCCTGAACTTCTGTCACCTATTTGTTGTTCCTAATTCCTCACCCGTTCATCAAATTCCTGCACAACATTTTTTTGTGAATTTTTGCACATGTAAATACACGGAGAACCTCCTTCACAAATTTTTTTGAACTCTCCTGGGCCAACCACGTGAACTTCTAGCAAAAGTCATTTCAGACATTGTCTTTTTATTCCTTTTTCTTATATGAAACACACTCGATGTAGTAGTTGAAACGCTTGTTCTTTTTGCTTTGAACTTCTCATTTTTTTGTATACATCGAACTACTCTGTATTTGATTTGGGACTTCTCCATTTTATTTGTTTATTTAGTACCAATAAAATCCAACTTATTTTAATTTGCACTTCTTAGTTTTATTCTTTAGTAACGAGAAAAATTGGGGGAAATATGTTTTTATAAATTCTTTTCGAAATGCTCCTCTTTTTAAATTTGGACTTCTTTGATTTTTTGTATAAACGAGAAAAATCTGTTATAAATATTTTTTAAGTACTTTTTTGAACTTCTTGCTCTAATTTTTTGAACTTGCAAATTTGACTTTTAGATATTAAAAACTTCATTTTTTTAACGTCTACCTGCTTTGGTTTTTAAATTTGAACTTCTTGTAGAATTTTGTCGCGATGTTTTTATGCATTTTTTACTTTTTTTAGTGAAATGGCCTAGGCGGTCTCTTTTTTCATTTGATAGTTTTTCTTCTGTATGTACTACACGTGCACTTCAGAATTTCTGAAACATGAACTTCACGTGCTATTTTTTATATGAAACTCGATAGTTTTTATTCTTTGAATTCCATGATTTTTTTTGTTTTACATTTTTTGGTTTGAACTTCAATGTTCGTTACACCTGAACTTTCGAAAACACACCTTTTTTATACACATTTATCTCTTGAATCCAAGGTCGTAAAAAACAATAGGAAAATTGGGGTCAATTTTCACAAGCAAGTTTCCCATAGGCAGTAATACATGAACTTCTCTTGTTTGTCTTTAACACTAGTGGGTCGAGCATCACAAATGGACAACGGCCCCTTGATGAACAGGAAGAGAAGTAAGATTCCTAATGCTGGGGAAGGTCTGATTCGGTCGTCGCTGCAGTCCAAATGCGGTTGCGAGTGCACCGGTGGTCGACGTCTGTGTCCAACGATCCCCATCCATCTGCTGCCATCAGACACACACTGGTGGTAGGAATGACCAGACCTGGCAGCCAAAATCCATGCTGAGCCCATCTGGCGTGTGAGGAATGAAGAAGGGAGGACGGAGACAGTGGCAGGGGAGGGTCACCGGTGGGGGAGAACGCCAGCAGGGGAGGGTCGCCATGGCGAATCTTGCGGGGTGGGGATGGAAGCACGGGGGCCTAAAGAGGAGCTGCGATTGAGGTAGATTGTCACCGTGGTGGTGATTGGGGCAGGTGGAGACCCCGACGGAGGTTGGGGGAGGAGCGGGAGAGGGTCCCATGGAGGCCCAGGGTCGCGCGGCCACCGGCGACCTTCCTGACCCGGAGACTTATCCGGCCGTTGTCCGCGTCGGTCTCTGATCGAAATGATGGGGACCATTGGGATTCGCAGCTTGGCGTCGGGATTGAATGCACAGACGCGAGATCCAGGTCGTGGTGGTGACTGTGGTTGCTGGGGGGGTGCATGGCAGGGGTTGCCGTAGGCGGCGGCTACTTGGGTT
>NC_041384.1:229433556-229493244 GCF_002162155.2 Triticum dicoccoides | reverse complement strand
GGGAGGGCAGCGGCGGCTGATTCAGTCGGAGGCTTGGGACGGCTCCGGGGAAGAAGGCAGGGGAGGGGGAGGCGGGGCGAGGGGCAGGGTCCAGTCTGGATCGGGGGGAGAATGTGGATGCGGGGGATGTGGGAGGGCAATGGTTGTTTTTTTCGTCCGCAGATTCGGGAGTACGGGAGGACCTCTGCGCCTCCTATATAGGGTGTTGTGATCCAAATAACTATTCTAATCCTGGGATTAGAATAGTGCTACTATATATATATATATATATATATATATATATATATATATATATATAACCTATAAGTTTACAGTCGTCGGCTTCCGCCCCCACGCATATAATGAGGTTGTCTACACTGCTACCTGGAATATTTGGATACAACGAAATGGGAAGATCTTTAGAAATGAACAACCATCATTTAGAGCTTGGAGAAGAAACTTTATTCATGACATCTCTCTTCTGTCTCATAGGATTAGATGTAAATATAAAGAAACTTTCCTAGCCTTTTCTTGTAAGTATCTTTCTCTCTTCTGTAAATTCTTAAATTTGTAACCTTTTCCCTTATTGTTTTTTTAATAAAGGATTGTGAGGCTGTTCCCTTGCAGTAAATAGTCAAAAAAGCGTGTATTAGCACTTGATCCAGTGTCTTGGTCCATTAAGGAGGTGGTAGTGCAGCGAACGAGGCAATCGGACTATATTGCTTTAACACTTTCACTTAGCCATAGGAATTTGACGGTGGGGCTACTATATAGCCCCTGGTACTTCTGCGCTCGTCCGAATACGGGGCGCGTACATACATGACCCGGAAACGGACCTTCGTTAATGCGGAGGAATCTCGAAGATTCCGTTGAGTCATCGAGTGGTTGACCGGTCTCGCGCTTTATTATGACATTCAGTTTTCGGCTTTCTCTACTGAGGTCCTCATCCGGATGAACCAGGGCACAATCGCTGTAGTTCTCCCAGTGCTACCATAGCCAATATGGCGGAACGTAAGGTACCAAAATGTGGGAGCTGGGCAAACCCAACATTTGACCAAAGACATGATTCGGAGCTGATGCATATAAGGCCAAGCTCGCGACGCCGAACACTCCCTAAGGTAGTCGGTCTTTATAACATATGCCGGGTGAATGATGCCCTTAATAATAAACCTCGAGTGTCCAGGAACATGCAATATCCTGACATGGCCACATGCCAATAACGTAAGCATCCTTCTCGGTTGTATTGAATATCCGGAGGATGTGAACAACAAGAGACAATAAAAAAGGTTTACGCGGGGTCTTAATCCGAAAAGAAACCTTTGAGCGGGTCCCTGCTGCACGTCTGCGCCTGTGTCTCCGTTGTGCCGTGTCCTGGACGGGCGTAGCACGATTGTCATTTGTAAAAGATAAGAACTTAGGTGAAAGTTGTCGTGCCAAAAAAATTGGTTATTATCAATAAACTAAAGTTGAGCGGGACTAGCCCTGATTACACACGGGAAGCCCCTGGTACCGTCTAGGAGGGTTTGAGCATCAAACCAATCTCATGTATATGTAATGGTGCACCGGACACGTCTAACCGTGCCCGTGGTCTTGACGACCTGTCATTTTTTCTGGATGGTGAGGCCGTCTAGTTCTCGGCTATTAAAGACGCCGCACACTCTTCCGCGCATTGAAAACGCTCAGTATTTCCGCTATCTGTGATGGTGCCACGTGGGCCGGGCATCTTAAGCTTGAGAGAAGCGTAATGCGGTATTGCATTAAAATGAGCGAAAGCCGTTCTTCCGAGTAGTGCTTGATAGCCACTTCGGAATGGAGCGATGTAGAAAGTTAACATTTCGCTTTGGAAGTTATTGGGAGAACCGAATACAACCTCTAGCAATAGAGAGCCCATACAGCGGGCCTCTTGGCCTGGTATTACTCCCTGGAAGGTAGTATTACTGTGGCTTATTCGTGTCGGGTCTATCCCCATTTTGTGGACTGTGTCCTAATATATCAGATTTAGACCACTGCCGCCATCCCTGAGGACTCGTGTGAGATGGTATCCGTTTATTATTAGGTCTAACACCAAGGCAGCCAATCCTTCGTGTCGGATGCTTGTCGCGTGATCCCCGCGATCAAAAGTGATCGGGCAAGCCAACCAGGGGTTGAACCTAGGGGTGACGGGCTCTATGGCGCGTGTGTCTCAGAGTGCATATTTTCTTCTCCTCTTTGTCACATGGATCATGTTTACTGTTTTGACCTTTGGTGGGAATTTTTTCTGTCCTCCAGTGCTTTGCTGGCGAGGTTCGTTCTCGTCTTCGCTTGGTGTCTCCCCCCCCTTGTGTTCGGTGTTTAGCTTACCGACCTGCTTGAAGACCCAACATTCTCTATGGGTGTAATTTGCAGGTTTATCGGGGGTGCCATGAATCTGACATAGTTTGTCAAGAATCTGACATAGTCTGCTGCCTTTGAAAGGCTTTTTCCGCTGACCTGGTCGAGAGCCCCTGAATCCGGCGTTGACCACCGTATTATCTGGGCTATCTTCTTTATTTTGACGCTTGTTTTTATTGCGTCGTGGTTTTCCATTCCCATTCCTGACTTCAGATGTGCTTGGGTCGCTGGTGCTACTGCGGGCTAACCAGCTATCTTTGCCCGCGCAAAAGCGGGTCATGAGGCTTGTTAGGGTTGCCATTGTTCTCAGTTTTTCTTGGCCAAGGTGTTTGACAAGCCATTCATCTCGGACGCTGTGTTTGAAAGCTGCTAAGGCTTCAGCATCCGGACAGTCGACGATTTGGTTCTTCTTAGTGAGAAACCTGTTCCAAAGCTTTCGGGCGGACTCTCTGGGCTATTGAATTATATGGCTTAAATCGTCTGCATTCGGAGGTCGGACATAGGTCCCTTGAAAATTAGCCCGAAATGCGTCCTCGAGCTCCTCCCAACTTCCAATTGAGTTTTCGAGGAGGATTTTCAGCCAGTGCCGAGCTGGTCCTTTAAGCTTGAGGGGCAAGTATTTGATGGCATGGAGATCGTCTCCACGAGCCATATGGATATGGAGGATAAAGTCCTCAATCCAGACCCCAGGTTCTGTGGTCCCGTCGTACGCCTCTATGTTCACTGGTTTGAAACCATCTGGGAATTCGTGGTCCAGCACCTCATCGGTGAAACATAGGGGGTGTGCGGCACCCCTGTATTGGGCTGTGCCATGGCGTTCGGACGGTTGTAGTATCCGGTTTTGATTTTGTGCCGGAGCAGGCTTCCTAGATCCATAGATGGATCTGGTTGTACCGGACTTTTGGCACAAGTCCTCGCGTAGATCGTGTGTTGACTTATGTGCGTCTTTGTTAGCTGCTCTATCGCGGTCACAAGGTGGTGGATCCGCCCGGTTGGCTGTTTCATTTTATGGCTGTGTGGGCTCTAAGGCCTCATCATCGAATTCAGGTAATAGCTTGCGCTTTGGATAGCTCTTTGTGTGGTAACTTCCACCGTACTTTGCTTCATTGTCGAGCACTTTGTTCCACCTGCTATTGAGCGTATTTTGTGCGGCCTTAAGCCTTTGTTGCTGAGATGTACTGCAGAGGTTCTCTTGCTCCAAGTGCGTTTTCCGGGATGATGTGTGCATCTTCGTCCGGACTGTTTTCCTCCTGAGAGGGGGTTTGATGAGGTTTATCCTCGGTGTCGCCGTGTTCGGACGTCGGATCCGTACTATGTTCACCACTTGCAGCTTCATCGTGCTCTGTCACCGGGGCAATGAGGTCGTCGTTTCCTCTAGAGTCGACTAGAGTGTTATTTTCTCTTGCGTTGTTATCGCCATTTTTGCTATGACAGGACTTAGAGCGGCGCCGCTGACGTCGGCGCTTGGGTTGCTTCTTGGAGGGGCCATCCTCCGCTGTCTCTTCGCCATTGCCTTCTTTGGGTGTATCCACCATGTCTATGTCATGTGATGAGATGGTTGTCTGGCACCCTGTGGGCGCTGGTTCCTATTCGTCTCCTGCATCTTCGTCCATGCCGTCGATGTCTTCGGAGTCGAAGTTGAGCATGTCGGTTAAGTTGTCGACAGTGGCTACTAAGTGGGTGGTGGGTGGGCAGCGGATTTCTTCGTCATTCGCATCCCATTCTAGCCGGACATAGTTCGGCCAAGGTTCTCCTGACAAGGAGAGAGATCTTAATGAATTTAGCACATCGCCGAAAGGTGAGTGCGGAAAGATATCCGTGGAGGTGAACTCCATGATCGGCGCCCAGTTGGATTCGATGGGCACGAATGCAGGCGGCTCGGAGTCCGTGGCCGGAGACAAATCCAGTGGTTCAGTCACACGGCTCTCGTAAGGGGTGAAGTCAGTATCCGGCTCCATCGCCACTGAGAGTGCGGCCTCCCTGGCAGGGTCTATCCCTCCGTCCTTGGATGGCGCAAATTGCTCTGGATTGAAGGCCGGAGTAGTTGTAGATGCGATTTCCCGAACACTGTCTGATGGCAGAGTTACGTCATGCTCGTTGTGACTGTGCGGCGCACCTGACACGGGCTCGAATCCGTCGAAGATCAAGTCTCCGCGGATGTCGGCAGTGTAGTTTAAGTTTCCGAATCTGACCTGATGGCCAGGGGCATAGCTCTCGATCTGCTCCAGATGGCCAAGCGAATTGGCCCGCAGTGCGAAGCCGCCAAATACAAAGATCTGTCCGGGGAGGAAAACCTCACCCTGGACCACATCGCTACCGATGATCGAAAGAGCCATCAAGCCTTACGGTGACGACATAGTGGAACTCTCAATGAAAGCACCAATGTCGGTGTCAAAATCGGCGGATCTCGGGTAGGGGGTCCCGAACTGTGCGTCTAAGGCGGATGGTAATAGGAGGCAGGGGACACGATGTTTTACCCAGGTTCGGGCCATCTTGATGGACGTAATACCCTACGTCCTTCTTGATTGTTCTTGATGATATGAGTATTACAAGAGTTGATCTACCACGAGATCGTAGCGGCTAAACCCTAGAAGCTAGCCTATGTTATGATTGTATGTTGTCCTACGGACTAAACCCTCAAATTTATATAGACACCGTAGGAGGCAAGGGTTACATAGAGTCGGTTACAAGGGAGGAGATCTACATATCCGTATTGCCTAGCTTGCCCTCCACGCCAAGGAGAGTCCCATCCGGACACGGGGCGAAGTCTTCAATCCTGTATATTCATAGTCCAACAGTCTGGCCAACGGATATAGTCCGGCTGTCCGGAGACCCCCTAATCCAGGACTCCCTCAGCAGGCCCTCTATGGCGCGCCCTATGGGAGTCCTACTCCCACCGGCAGTAGGATTCCCCCCTTCCAAGTAGTAGGAGTAGGAGAGAAGGAAGGGGAGGAGAGGAGAAAGGAAAGGGGGGGCCGACCCCCACCCAATTCGGATTGGGCTAGGGGGCATGCCTCCCACCTTTTCCGTTCCTGTCCTCTATTCCACTAAGGCCCAATAAGGCTCATATACTCCATGGGGGGTTCCGGTAACCTCCCGGTACTCCGGAAAATGCCCGAACTCATCCGAAACCATTCCGATGTCCAAACATAGCCTTCCAATATATCAATCTTTATGTCTCGACCATTTCGAGACTCATCATCATGTCCGTGATCGTATCCGGGACTCCGAACTACCTTTAGTAAATCAAAACACATAAACTCATAATGCTGATCATCACCGAACGTTAAGCGTGCAGACCCTATGGGTTCGACAACTATGTAGACATGACCGAGACTCATCTCTGGTCAATAACCAATAGCGGAACTTGGATGCTCAAATTGTGTCGGGGTGTGGGGTCCCGGCAAACCCTTAAGGTTCGAACACTAGGGTGCGCGCGAACTATTTCCCTCCAACCGATCTACACTCTAGCTCGCTAGGATCTTGAGGACGAACTCAAGGAACTCACAACACAGAAGGACACATGGTTTATACTGGTTTGGGCCACCGTTGTGGTGTAATACCCTACTCCAGTGTGTGGTGTGGTGGATTGCCTCTTGGGCTGATGATGATGAACAATACAAGGAAGAAAAATGCAAAAACTAATGCCACCACTTGATTGGTGGGATTTTTCTACCCCCAAAACATATATAATATGTGGGGGTTCCTGAAGAAAAATGCTCACAAGTGCAATAAGTCAAATACTGCCTAAATTAGAAATAGACAGAAATGGAAAGCTGCCTAAAAGGGACGTGTCCAGATCTGGACTTGCCAGGAGAGGAAAGGCCCGAATTGGGATGCACATTAATGGACAAGGCCCAAAATGGAAAGATTCCTTCCTCTAGAATGGAATATGCCCTGGAATTAAAATAAAAGAAAAAGGAAAAATATTGGGAGAGGGGATGACAGGTGGGTTCTGTTCCCCTGAGAGGCTGAGCAATGGGTCCGGCTTGGGTGTTGCTGACTTGTGGGGCCCGCGGGGTCCCACTCGGTGCCTGAGCAGAGGAAACAGGGGAGGGCACCGGTGATGGCAGAACGCGGTGGAAGGCCCGTTGGAGTTGCTCCGGTGGCCAAAAGGAGCGGCAGAGACGCTTACCGGGGTCGTGTGGATAAACCGCACACCCGCATGGCACCCGAAGCACTTAACGACGATGAAGGCAACACCGGCGACATGGCGGCAGGGGCGGTGATGATGCACTCGTGCGCGGCGGTGCAACAGCCTAACCTAGGAACTAATGGCGGGAGCATACCCTTCGCAACACGGTGACGTAGACGGGCAAGATCGAAAGCGCTACAGGGTTCGGGATCCTCGTCAGTGACGAGGTCTGACAGAGAGGCATTCGGGCACGCGGGCTAGCATGACTAGAGCATGCAAAAGAGAGGGAGAAGGAAGTTGATAGTGCGCCCGGGCGTCTTGAAGCACTTGCGAAGTTGTGACACGTGAAACACATCATGCACGTTTGAGAAGTTGGATGGAAGCTGAAGTTGATAGGCGAGGTCGCCTCTTTTGCCAATGATCTTGAAAGGACCCACATATCTCAGGGCAAGCTTCCCTTTGATACCGAAGCGACAAGTGCCTTTTATTGGAGAGATGTGGAGATAGACATGGTCTCCGATTTCGAAAGCAAAGTCACGGTGCTTGCTATCATAGTAACTCTTCTGGCGCGATTGCGCGACTTTGAGATTTTCACGGATGACTTTACACATTTCTTCAGCTTCTGTGATCAAGTCATTGCCAAGAAGTTGGCGTTCACTAGTCTCGGACCAATTGAGAGGAGTACGACACTTTGTACCATAAAGAATTTCGAATGGGGCCTTACTCGAACTTGCTTGGAAACTATTGTTGTAGGAGAACTCGACATATGGGAGACAATCTTCCCACCTCATACCGAAAGAGATGACACAAGCTCTAAGCATGTCTTCGAGGTTTTGATTTACTCGCTCGACTTGGCCACTTGTTTGAGGATGCAAATTCGTCTTGAAGCGAATGTTGGTGCCCATGGCCTTCTTGAAGGAGTCCTAGAACATAGAAGTGAAAATGCTTCTGCGGTCTGAAGAAATCAATCGCAGAATTCCGTGCAATGAGACAATTCTAGAAGTGTATAGCTCTACCAACTAAGCTGCCGTGATAGATTCTTTGATTGGAAGGAAATATGCCACTTTTATAAGCTTGTCAATGACAACGAAGATAGCATCATTCCCACGCTTGGACTTTGGAAATCCAGTGACAAAGTCCATTTCGATATGATCAAACTTCCATTCTGGAATAGAAACAGGTTGAAGGAGACCAGCTGGTCGTTGATGATCTGCTTTCACCCTTCGACAGACATCACATTCATTCACAAATTGAGCAATCTCTTGCTTCATTCGAGTCCACCAATACGACTGCTTGAGGTCATGGCACATCTTGGAACTGCCTGGATGAATAGAAAGAAGAGAATTGCATGCTTCGTTCATTATGACCTTCCTTAGATCGCCCTTAGGAGCCACAAGACGGTCCTTGAAGAATATGGTGCCCTTATCATCAATGCGATATCACTTGTATTTGGAAAGGCCCTTTGAAATACCATGTTTCACCTACTTCACCATGGTATCAAGGAGTTATGCCTCACGAATTTGCTCTTCCAAACTTGGAGTGACTTGAAGGTTGGCAAGAAAACCTTGAGGAACAACTTGGAGGTGGAGCTTGCTGTTGGTGTCAAAACCGGCGGATCTCAGGTAGGGGGTCCCGAACTATGCGTCTGAGGTTGATGGTAACAGGAGACAGGGAACACAAGTTTTACCCAGGTTCGGGCCCTCTTAATGCAGGTAATACCCTACATCCTGCTTGATTTATACTGATGAGTATGTGTCAGCGTTCTGGGAACGGGGGTCCCCAGAATTGCCTGCCTGCGGCCTGCGGCGTGGCTCAAAGGGGGGCCCAGCACAACCCATCTTCACCAACACAAACCCAAGACCCTCGCGAGGGGCCAAGCCTCGCGGGGCGGACGACGCGGAGCTTCCTCAAGCGCGCCCTCGTCAGGCTGGCTCATGAGGAGGCAGAGAGATCAAAGCGGGGTACCTCACGAGGTGCCCATGACGCAAGCCATGACGACCGGGGGCGCCAGGCAGGTGCCAGCCCGCGCAGTGTCCTCCCTTCCTCTTTGGTGCAAAGGGGGCAAGTGCAGCCGCGGAGTAACGAGGCATCAGGCAAAGGTTGCCATTTCGGTGCAACGAGACCAAGACCAGGAGGACTACGAGACGGAGGTCACCGTGGAGCCCAAGACGGCGTCATCACCAGAGCTTTGCGCAGGCGAAGACTGCTTTTGTGAGGATAGTTGATACTAGCTGTCCCCCTTCAAATTAGCCCGCCATTGTTGGCTCCCTTCCCGCTCGATATTTGGGAAGAGGACCAGGGCCTCTATAAATAGGACCAGCCACCCACAGAGCAAAGGAGATAGAAAAAAGGAGAGAGCTAGCCGGGGGGTTGGAAGGATAGAGAAGATCAGGTAGAGAGAGAGAGAAGGGTGACTGAACCCCTCCCAGCAGTTCGTCGCCCCAGCCAAGAACAGACCCTCGCGAGGCTGTTCTTCCTTGTATTGTTCATCATCATCAGCCGAAGAGGCAATCCACCACACCACACACTGGAGTAGGGTATTACACCACAACGGTGGCCTGAACCAGTATAAACCCTATGTATCTTGTGTTGTTCTTTCCTTAGTTTAGATCTTTGCAAGGCGGAGGGGTGGAGGTAGGTAGGAGGCGAAATCTCCATGCGCACCCCAGTGTTCGAACCTCAAGGGTCTGCCGGAACCCGAAATCCGACATTTGGCGCGCTAGGTAGGGGTGCGCCGGGATTTGTCTTCCACCACCCCATTCTCCTCCGACCATCACGCCCTTGTCTGACGCTCGTCGGGCCCGCGCTGAGCGCCGGGCCGCGCTCGCTTCCCGCGTCGCCCAGACGGCCCCTGTCGGCGGGTGTCCTCGCCATTCCCCGTCACCTGCCGTCAACGCCGCCACCGGCCCGATGGGGGACGAGCAGCAAGCATCGTCCCAGCATCCGTCCATGCGGCAAGATGGCCGCACCGTGACTCCCTCGCTCACCCCAGCTGGTTCTTCGTCCCGCGCGCTCCGCGCGCCCATGGAGGCTCGGGCTGCACTCATCGCGGAGAACGAGCTCCTGCGCTACCGTCCCGTCGACGACGTCTACGAAGAATGGCTCGACCGCGTCGCTGAGCTCGTCCGCGTAGCAGGGGGCTCTCCTGCGCCGTCCGTTCCGCTGCACCGCACCCCGCCCCATGCGGGCAATGAAGCTCCGGCGGCGCCCCGGCTGCCTCCTCCTCAGGAAGGCGCCATGGCTCCAAGGCGCGTGGCCCCTGGGTGGAACCCGCTCCGTCAGGCGCCAGCGCAGCAAGAGCAGAGATGTCAAGAAGTCCCTCACCCGCAAGAAGCTGCCCAGGCGCTCCCTGCTCCAGCATGTCGCGACCATGCTCCTGCTCCCGCGCGTCAAGACCCCGCGCTGCTCCCAGCTGCAGCGTGTGGGGACATGCAAGACCAAGTTCCCCGTCATCCAAGGCCTCCCGTGGCCACAGCAGGCTGCCGCGCCTTCACCGCCGAGCTACGCAATGACGCGTGGCCCGGTAGGTTCAAGCCAGACTTGCCTCCTCGCTACGACGGCACGGCTGACCCTGCGGAGTTCCTCCAGCTCTACGAGCTGGGCATCGAAGCTGCCAACGGAGACGAGAAGGTCATGGCGAACTGGTTCCCCATGGCACTCAAGGACGGGGCCCGCACCTGGCTCCAGAACCTGGCTCCAGGCACAATCTCCTCCTGGGACGAGATGCGCACCCGCTTCATCGCCAACTTCCAAGGCACTCGCAACCGGCCACCCGCCGTGAGCGACATGCGCTGCATCAAGCAACAGCCCGGGGAGACCCTGTAGAAGTACATCCAATGCTTCAACAACGCGCGCCTCAAGATTCCCAAGGTGACGAAGGAGGCCATCATCTCGGCCTTCTCTGACGGCGTGCGCGACGTTAAGATGAAGGAGGAGCTGGCGATGCATGAAGACCTGTGCACTTCCTTGGAACTATTCAACCTGGCAACCAAGTGCGCCAGGGCCAAGGAAGGGCGCCTCTCCCTCCTCGAGCTGCCTTCCACAGACCCAGAAGAGAAGAAGCCCAAGGCCAAGGATGTGAAGCGCAAGGGGGCTGCCGTGCTCGCGGCAGAACCGGACACCAAGCGGGGCAGAGATTAGCCCGAACCTTCCAAGGGCAGCTGGTACTGTGTGTACCATGACCTCCACACCCACAACACCAACGAATGTCAAGAGCTCCGAGCCGTGCGAGAAGGAAGGATCGGCCATCGCCCTAACCACAGTGACCGGGGCTACGGCCGAGGAGGAGGAAGGAACACAGGACACTGGGAAGACCGTGGCCCGCGCCAAGGGTGGCGCGATCAACCTTGCGAGGATCACTGGCAAGACCCGCCTCGCGAGGGAGGCTGGAGAGATCAACCTCGCGAGGGAGACTGGAGGGATCAGCCTCGCGAGGATCGCCCGCAAGGCAAAGCAGGCCTCCCACCGGTGCCGTCGCAGCCAAGGAGAAACGAGGACCGCCACCAGGACGAGGGGGCTGGGGGCTTCCAGGAGCCCCGCGCGATCGACTGCATCCTGGGCGGGGCACAAGCCCCAGCTTCTCAGCGCATCTTCAAGCAGTTCGCCCGCGAAGTGAACGCAGTCCTCCCCAGGCTCGAAGCCACGCGCCCTCTTAAGTGGTCGGCGTGCGCCATCACTTTCAGCTCAGCAGATCAGCTGAAGTGTGCGGCTACAGCCGGAGTTCTCCCGATGCTTTGCTCCCCAATCATCAACAACGTGGTGGTCACCAAGACCCTCATCGATGGCGGGGCAGGACTCAACGTCCTGTCCGTGGAAACATTCAACAACCTCCAAGTGCCCTACAGCCAGCTTTAGCCAACCAAGCCTTTCTCCGGTATCACCGACGGCTCCACGGTCCCGATTGGGCAGGTCCGCCTCCCTGTCACCTTCGGGGCATGCAACAACTACCGCACCGAGCTCATCGACTTCGACGTCGCTCACATTCGCCTGCCGTACAATGCCATCCTTGGGTACCCAGCACTGGCCAAGTTCATGGCCGTAACGCACCACGGCTACAACGTCCTCAAGAAGCCAGGAAGCGGCGGAGTCATCACGGTGCCAGGTGAAGAGAAGGACGCGGTGTGCTCCCTGGAACGAGCCTTTCAGGCCGCGTCACTGGAAGACCGGGATCATGGAAGCAGGAGGCCTCCCGAGACCGCCCCTAAGAAGAAGAAGACATCGTCCGGCCCGACCACCTAGGAGGCAGGCCCCTCTGGGCCAGCGCCTGCCCAGGGGGAACCTCCTTCCATCGCATAGGAAAGCGTGCCCGGTGCCCTCCTCGGGCAGGGCTCAGGGGCTCTCCCCTGGAGGGCCACCGACCTAGCCAGGGTCATGAGGGAGGCGCTTGGGCACCACATGGAGGCGTGTTTCAAAGCACGTTTCCCTCAAGAAGGAGCAAGGCAAGGAGACCTAGACCCCCGGGAGTTCGTCAGCAAGGCCATTCGGGAGCTACATGAGTCAAGAGTCATGAAAGGCGACCGCCGCCTACTAGCAGTGGCTCCCCATCCAGGCGAGGATGGTGGGCTACGTGTATGCATCGACACACCAGGATTCGACCGAGTCGCCTCTCTGGAGCGCCTCTGGCCCTCGCGAGTGGGGCGCTGCGGAGGCCCACCCCACATCTACGTTCGCATGCCTTACGGCTTGCCGAACGCGACTGACACGTACCAGCGCCTCGTGAGGGGCATCATGGGGGCACGAGAGGCCAGGCGTTCCGCAGCCCTGGCAGGGATGGAGATGGCCCATGAGGAGCCGCCAGCACCTCCGGAGCCTCCCGAGGCCCCTGGGCCTGGGGGCTCGTGAGGATCGGCTTCCGCAGCCCATCGAGCCTGCTACATCAATGCTCCTTCGTCCTCAACATCATCAGGTGACATCTTTCGAGTTTTATTTCCAGCTGGGAGCGCCCCCCTAGGGCTGCATTATTCCCAGGCCGCGTGGGTCCGTCCCTGCGGCGTGTATCCCTTTTTTATTCCATGTTGTTAGCTTACCTTGTTGGGGGTGCCCCTCGGGCTGCATGACCCCCCAAGTCGCTCGGGCCTGACCCAGTGATATTCGCATTCCCAGCATCTATTTGAACGAATCCACTCCTTCGCGGCTAATGTGTTTTACCTAGTTGCCTGCTCAGCTGACGCCAACTAACGGAGCTGCTCCCAAACGGCACGACGCTTGCGCAGGGGCCCGTCCCTACAACGCCGACAAACCTGGATGGCTGAGCTCTGGCCGCGGCAGCCCCGCATAACGTCACCTCGTCAAGCCTTCAGTGCCTCACTACCCCTCGGAAGCAACCAACGGCTGACTGTCAATTGTCATGGCAACCACTTGTTTTTTCTATGATGGACCTGCAGGACCTCCTGAAGGAGCTGCGTCAGGCGAGGCCCTTGTGGTGTCTCCTTCAGTCTCGTCCGTGCGAACCGCTTGCACGTTAAAGGGGGGGTGCCTGAGCATCGCGACTCAGGGCTCCTACTGGCTCTCCAGCCCTCACCCTCTGGCCTTGACCACGGCATCACGACCTGGCATACCAGCGACGGCTGAGACTCACTCGAGGGCCGGGACCTGAGGACGTAGAGCAGAAAGGGGAGCTAAGGCGAGAGGGGAGAGACACACGAGGACCTCGCCGAGAAACCTCGCGCGTGCCGATGCACGGACCCGGTGACACACCAGAGAGCGGCCCCTGATCCTCGAGATAAGTAATCACCTGGAAGGGCCAGCTGCCGTGGCACCATCCCCGCACCTAATGCTATCCCGTGTTAGCGATGCCACTCTCCTTTCTCACCAAACAACGGCTGCTTGGGCGCCAAAGGGGACCTCCTGAGCATCGTGACTCAGGGGCTCTTACCGGACTCCGGGTCGCTCACCTCCTGGCCTTGACCACGGCATCGCGACCTGGCATACCAGCGACAGCTGAAGCCGCCTTGGGACTGGGACCTATCGGCGCAGAGCACCAAGCCCTCGTGAGGTTCAAAAGGGAGGACTGAGCTAAGACGGAATGAGCAACTCGCGCAATTCTACGACAAGGGTTATATTAACAAACAGGATCACAGGCACCCTACAAGCCCCCACGGGGCGTGTTTTTGATTCCTCGCAGGGAACAGATCCTAAAGGGACACAAACTAAGCACGACCCTACAAAAGATGCCATCATCAATAGTGGGCCGTCAAGCACCGACGCCAACCCCATCTAGATCAGAGTCGGCGGCGGCCTGACGAGCCCGCCCTGCTCCAGGAGCGGCGCCGGCTCGGGGGCTCGTAGCTGTCGTCGCTCGTCTCCGGAGTCGCGAAGAGCTCGCCGGAGTCGCTGGAGCCTCCGACGCCTCCACCGCCTGAGGAGCCGCCAAGGGAGCGGTTGGCGGGCCCAGTCCTCGTCGCGGCAGGGTCCTGGCCACCTTCCCCGGGGCAGCACTCCAGCCGGCGCCCGCTCGCGTCGAAGACCTTGAAGAGCATCACTGAAGCACCGTCGTAATCCAAGTGGACCGCGAAGACGCCCCTTACCCTGCAAACTCGGGCGATCTCTCTCCAGCCCCGAGTCATGAAGACCTCGCCCGGGGCAACGACCGCGACCTCTGCCTCGGTCGCGAGGGTGCTGCAGTCGGCGTGCTGCAGCCAGAGCTCCAAGGGCTCCCCCTGCGGGACGATGGAGGCGAAGAAGGGAGGAAGGCGGATCCAAGACTGAAGAGGAATGGCGACATGGAGCACGAACTCTTGGGAGGAGCCCTCGGTGTGGACCACAGGGGGGACGACCCACACCTTCGTGACCCGTCGGCACTGACGGCGGCGCCGTCCATGGCGGTCAGCATCAGCTCCTTCGGGGCCCTCGACGTGGGCGTACAATGGCAGCGGGAACCCTGGCGGCACCCGCTCGCACCAAGGCCTCGACACCACCTGAAGGGCCCCTTCGTCCGGGCCACGGGGGACGAGCCGTTTCTTCGGCGGGAGTGAGTCTGCTTCCCCTCGGGGAGCCTTTCCCTTCTCTGCCGTCGAGAACCGGCGGATCGGAGCCATCGCAGCAAGATGGAGCAAGGATCAGGAAGAAGGAGAAGCAAGGAGGGATGGACTGGAAGGGCACGCGCTGTTCCGTACTTATGGCCGGGGAAGGCCAACCGCCTACCTCCACGATTGCAGGTAATAATGACCCGCTTTGTATGCAGCGACTTTTCCAATCCGTGCAGTTGCCGAAGCGCCATGGGGAAGTGGAGACACCCACGACCAACCAACCGCCACGCGGCGCCCAAGGCCGCAGGCTGTTAGGGCCCGCGGCGCTTCGCTCTTGCCCTTCTGCCTCCCTGCACGGCCAAGTCCGGGCGCGCCATGGGCCTAGGGATACTGTCGGCGTTCTGGGAACGGGGGTCCCCAGATTTGTCTACCTGCGGCCTGCGGCGTGGCTCAAAGGGGGGCCCAGCGCGGCCCATCTTCACCAACACAAACCCAAGACCCTCGCGAGGGGCCAAGCCTCGCGGGGCGGACGACGCGGAGCTTCCTCATGCGCGGCCTCATCAGGCTGGCTCACGAGGAGGCGGAGAGATCAAGGCGGGGTACCTCACGAGGTGCCCGTGATGCAAGCCATGACGACCGGGGGCGCCAGGCAGGTGCCAGCCCGTGCAGTGTCCTCCCTTCCTCTTTGGTGCAAAGGGGGCAAGCGCAGCCGCGGAGTACCGAGGCATGAGGCAAAGGTTGCCATTTCGGTGCAACGAGACCAAGACGAGGAGGACTACAAGATGGAGGTCACCGTGGATCCCAAGACAGCGTCATCACCAGAACTTTGCGCAGGCGAAGACTGCTTTCGTCAGGATAGTTGATACTAGTTGTCCCCCTTCAAATTAGCCCACCATTGTTGGCTCCCTTCCCGCTCGATATTCGGGAAGAGGACCAGGGCCTCTATAAATAGGAGCAGCCACCCACAGAGCAAAGGAGACAAAAAAAGGAGAGAGCTAGCCGGGGGGTTGGAAGGATAGAGAAGATCAGGTAGAGAGAGAGAAGGGTGACTGAACCCCACCCAGCAGTTCGTCGCCCCAGCCAAGAACAGACCCTCGCGAGGCTGTTCTTCCTTGTATTGTTCATCATCATCAGCCCAAGAGGCAATCCACCACACCACACACTGGAGTAGGGTATTACACCACAACGGTGGCCCGAACCAGTATAAACCCTGTGTCTCTTTTGTTGTTCTTTCCTTAGTTTAGAGCTTTGCAAGGCGGAGGGGTGTAGGTAGGTAGGAGGCGAAATCTCTGCGCGCACCCCAGTGTTCAACCTCAAGGGTCTGGCGGAACCCGAAATCCGATAGTATGGGGGTCACAAGAGTTGATCTACCACAAGATCGTTATGGCTAAAACCCTAGAAGTCTAGCCTTTCAAATTATGGTTGCCCCTACGGACTAAACCCTCCGGTTTGTATAGACACTAGAAGGGACTAGGGTTCTACAAAGTTGGTTATAGAGAAAGGAATCTTCATATCCGCATGATAGGCTTGCCATCCACGCCAAGGGGAATCCCATCCGGACATGGGAGAGGGTCTTCTGTCTTGTATCTTCATAGCCCATCAGTCCGGCCCACGTCCAACAAGTCAGATGCCCAAGGACCCCTTAATCCAGGACTCCCTCAGTAGCCCCTAAACCAGGCTTCAATGACAAGGTGTCCAGTGCGCAGATTGTCTTCGGCATTGCAAGGCGGGTTCCTCCTCCGAATACTCCAAAACAGCTCCCAAACATAGAACGTGTCCGGCTCTGTAAAACAAACACCACATTTATCCATAGAGAGTATAATATTTATGAGTCCAATCCACTGGCATCTTTTGTAGCTTGACATAACGTCATAGCCTAGTCATTATTTTGAACCTTTTTTAGCCTCCTACTCCATGTTTCAAGATGCGGTTTTATTGGCACGTCATGTCAAAGCAAAGATTGTGTCCCCTTATTGCGGGATTCTCATCAATACAGGCGTGGGTAACTCAACCGCTCTGCCTACATGACCCTTGGGGAACAGGCGAGTTTTAACGTGAGTGGGGAGGCGCTTGATATTCACTGCCTTTATAAAGGGATAAGGATTCACCTCTTTCACCCATGCCCTCTTCCTCTCTGCCCATCCATTCTCGACCTCCAGTGCCCAAGCTTCCATCCTTTCCGCCTCCAAGAAGCACTCCAGCCATGTCCGGATCTGGAGCGCTAGGCAAGTTGATGGTTTCCTCTGTCAAGGAGAAGGACATCACAAGGCTCCGGGACGCCGGGTACCTAGCCAAGGAGATCACCCACCGGCTTCCGGCCAAGGGGTAGATCATCCCCACCCCAAAGCCCCATGAGAGGGTCGTGTTCATCCCCCACTTCGTCTGCGGGTTGGGATTTCCTCTCCACCCATTCGTCCACGGGCTCATGTTCTACTACGGGCTGGATTTTCACGATCTTCCCCCTACTCCTTCCTCAATATATCGGCATTTATTGTCGTGTGCGAGGCCTTCCTTCGTATCCCTCCCCACTTCAGACTGTGGTTGAAGGTTTTCAACGTGAAGCTGAAGGTGGTGGATGGCCAACATGTAGAGTGCGGAGGCGCCATGGTGAGCAAGCTACCCAATGTCACATGGCCCAAAGGCGCCTTCGTGGAGACTGTCAAGGGGTGGAAACATGAGTGGTTCTATGTCACAGAGCCTCGCGACGCCACCTGGGCCGCGCCTCCTGAATTCCAGTCCCCCGCCCCAATGCGGCTCACCTCCTGGCTAGAGAAGGGCCTGGACTGGTCTCCGTTGGACGAGCTAACTGCACTCTAGACGCGCGTCAAGCACATGGTGGACAAGAACATCAAACTTGTCAATGTGATCCAGGTGATGCTCGCTCGCCGGATCCTGCCGTGCCAAAGCCGGACTTGCCACTTGTGGGAGTTTGATCCGGCCAAGCACCAGACCCTGCAACAGATCTTTGTCTCTATGCACGAAGACATCTGGAAGGAGCTCTTCAAGGCCAACGAGACATAGCTAGCAACGACCGAGGACCGCAGGCACGACCTGGCCCATCCCGCTAGTGTGGTAAGTTTCCATAGTTCATGGTGTACTGAGGGAGTCCTTGATTAGGGGGTATCCGGACAGCCGGACTATATCCTTTGGCCGGACTGTTGGACTATGAAGATACAAGATTGAAGACTTCGTCCTGTGTCCGGATGGGACTTTCCTTGGCGTGGAAGGCAAGCTTGGCAATACGGATATGTAGATCTCCTTCCTTGTAACCGACTCTGTGTAACCCTAGCCCCCTCCAGTGTCTATATAAACCAGAGGGTTTTAGTCCATAGGAGAAGATACAATCAGACCATAGGCTAGCTTCTAGGGTTTTGCCTCTCTGATCTCGTGGTAGATCAACTCTTGTACTACTCATATTATCAAGAATAATCAAGAAGGACGTAGGGTTTTACCTCCATCAAGAGGGCCCGAACCTGGGTAAAACATCGTGTCCCCTGCCTCCTGTTACCATCTGCCTTAGACGCACAGTTCGGGACCCCCTACCCGAGATCCGCTGGTTTTGACACCGACATTGGTGCTTTCATTGAGAGTTCCTCTATGTCGTCATCATTAGGCTTGATGGCTCCTTTGGTCATCGATAGCGATGCAGTCCAGGGTGAGACTTTTCTCCCCGGACTGATCTTTGTATTTGGCGGCTTCGCACTGCGGGCCAACTCGCTTGGCCATCTAGAGCAGATCGAGAGTTATGCCCCTCGCCACCAGGTCAGGTTTGGAAGCTTAAATTACACGGCCGACATCCGCGGAGATCTTCGACGGATTCGAGCCCCTGCCGAGTACGCCGCACTGACACGATGAGCATGATTTAGCTCTACCGTCGGACAGTGTGCAGGGGATCGCACCGGCCCTCAATTCGGAGCCGATTGCGCCATCCACGGATGAGGGGATAGACCCCACCACGGAGGCCGCATTCTCAGTGGCGATCGAGCCAAGTATCGACCTTACCCTTCATGAGAGCCGTGACGCCAAATTGCCGGATTCTTCCCAGGCCACGGACTCTGAACCGCCTGCGCCCGTGCCTATAGAATCCGATTGGGCGCTGATCATGGAGTTCACCTTCGCGGATATCTTTCGGCACTCGCCCTTCCGCGACATGCTGAACTCATTAAGGTCTCTCTCCCTGTCAGGAGAGTCCTGGCCAAACTATGTTCGGTAGGATTGGGATGTGGATGACGAAGAAATTCGCCGCCCACCCACCACCCACTTAGTAGCCACTATCGACAATTTGACCGACATGCTTGACATCGACTTCGAAGACATCAACGGTATGGACGACGATGCGGGAGATGAAGAGGAACCACTGCCCATAGGGCACTGGACTGCCGACAGGACAGCGGAGGATGACCCCTCCAAGAAGCAACCCAAGCACCGACGTCAGCGGTGCCGCTCTAAGTCTTGCCAAAGCAAAAGTGGTGACACCGGCACAGGAGATAATAGCACTCCGGACAGTGCCAAAGATGACAACAATCCCCTCCAGCAAGATTTAGAGCAGGAGGATGGAGAAGCCAGCCCTCCCGAGAGAGCGGCAGATGGAGAGGCGGAGGACGATAATTACATGCCTCCCTCCGAAGACCAGGCAAGCCTCGACGTTGACGAATTTGTCATGCCAGAGGATCCTGCCAAGCAAGAGCGCTTCAAGCGCCGGCTTATAGCCACGGCAAATAGCCTTAAGAAAAAGCAGCAGCAGCTTCAAGTTGATCAATATATGCTAGCTGACAGATGGATTGAAGTCCTTGCGGCCGAGGAATATGAACTCGAACGCCCCTCCAAGAGTTACCCAAAGCGCAGGTTGCTACCCCGACTGGAGGAGGAAGCATTAAAACCTACATCTCCAGCATATGACGCGGCTGATCGGCCACCTCGTGGACGCAACAGAGAGGCATTTCAGCCTAAAACTCAGCCCGCACCCCGATGCCACTCAAATAAAAATTACAAGGCACAGGGAAACACGCTAGACCTGCGAGACGTATTGGAGGACAAAGAAAAACACGCAAGATCGATCTACGGATCACGAGTGCGCGCCACTACGCGAGACGATAACCGTCACGCCGGATACAGTAAAAGTAAATCCGGCCGGGCCGAACACAGCGAACAAGACTCATTCGAGCTGCGTTGCGACATAGCCCACTACAGAGGAACCGCACACCCCATATGCTTCACAGACGAAGTAATGGATCACCAAATCCCAGAGGGTTTCAAACCCGTAAATATCGAATCATATGATGGCACAACAGATCCCGCGGTATGGATCAAAGACTTCCTCCTGCACATCCACATGGCCCACGGTGATGATCTACATGCCATCAAATACCTCCCACTCGAGCTCAAAGGACCAGCTCGGCATTGGCTCAACAGCCTGCTAGCAGAATCCATCGGCTATTGGGAAGATCTGGAAGTCGCATTCATCGACATCTTCCAGGGCACTTATGTGCGACCACCAGATGCCGATGACTTGAGCCACATAATTCAGCAGCTAGAGAAATCGGCCAGGCAATTCTGGACACGGTTCCTGACAAAGAAAAATCAAATCGTCGACTGTCCGGATGTAGAGGCCCTGGCAGCTTTTAAGCACAACATCCGCGACGAGTGGTTCGCCCGGCACCTTGGCCAGGAAAAGCTGAAATCTATGGCAGCCTCACGACACTCATGACCCGCTTTTGCGCGGGAGAAGACAGTTGGCTGGCTCACAGCAATTACATATCAAAGAACCATGGTACTTCAGATACCAAGGATAGCAATGGCACGTCACGTTGCAACAAATATAAGAGCCACGTCAATAGCGAAAATATCGAGGATATGACAGTCAATGCCGGATTCAGAGGCTCCAAACCCGGTCAGCGGAAAAAGCCATTCAAAAGAAGCACTCGGGGCCCGTCCAGTTTGGACCGTATACTCGATCGCTCATGCCAAATACATGGCGCCCCCGACAAGCCAGCCAACCACACCAATAGGGAATGTTGGGTGTTCAGGCAGGTCGGCAAGTTAAACACTGAAAACAAAGATAAGGGGCTACGTAGCGATGACGAGGAAGAGCCCCGGTAGCCGAACATCGGAAGACAGAAGAGGTTCCCCCCACAGGTGCGGACGGTGAACATGATATACGCAACCCACATCCCCAAGAGGGAGCGGAAGCGTGCGTTAAGGGATGTATATCCGTTGGAGCCAGTCGCCCCAAAGTTCAACCCATGGTCCTCCTGTCCGATCACCTTCGATCGCAGGGACCATCCCACTAGTATCCGTCATGGCGGATTCGCCGCACTGGTCCTAGACCCAATCATCGACGGATTTCACCTCACTCGAATCCTTATGGATGGCGGCAGCAGCCTGAACCTGCTTTATCAGGACACAGTGCGCAAAATGGGTATAGACCCCTCAAGGATCAAACCCACAAAAACGACCTTCAAAGGCGTCATACCAGGTGTAGAGGCCCATTGCACAGGCTCAGTCACACTGGAAGTGGTCTTCGGATCCCCGGATAACTTTCGGAGCGAGGAGTTAATCTTCGATATAGTCCCGTTCCGCAGTGGCTATCATGCACTGCTCGGGCGAACCGCATTTGCAAGATTCAATGCGGTACCGCACTATGCCTATGTCAAGCTCAAGATGCCAGGACCTCAGGGGGTCATCACAGTCAATGGAAACACAGAGCGCTCTCTCCGCACGAAGGAGCACACTGCGGCCCTCGCAGCAAAAGCGCAAAGTAGCCTCTTAAGGCAATCCACCAGTTCGGCGATTAAAGACCCGGACACCTTCAAGCGCGCCCGAAGTAATCGGCAACAAGACCGACTGGCACGTTCCGAGCTCGCATAGCAATGCGGCTCCCACCCCAGTCCCAGCCAAATGGTGAAATCCGTGCCACGCGTACATAATTACGCATTGAAAATACCATGGGCACAAGTGGGGAGCAGGGCACGACTACGGCACGCCCCAAGACGCGGCTCAACCGCACTAGGGGCTTCCCGCTTTGTTATTTTTCTCTCTTTCAGGACTTTAATCTCTAGAAGCCCCGTCCGGCAGTATGACTGCCGGACACACGATGCAACAACCAAGGAGGCAGAAAGCTACGTCGCACCACGGAACTACCAGGTGGTCTCTGATAATGAGTGAAATACTTGCTTCAAATACCATTCCTCAAGTTGCCCTTGAAGGGGACATGTCAAATAGTCCTACTTTTTGCTTATCGCACTACTGGTATCATTCTGCTTCGACGCACCCTTTTTGAATAAACAATGCATAGCACTAGACTATTATCGCATTCTCTATTCTTCTTTTATATATATATGTTCATTCATGACATTCAGCACCCGTACACTCTGGTACGGCCAATACACCAGGGGCTTAAGCGTACCCCATGATACGACGTGAGATGTCCGAACACTTTTGATAGTGCGGCACCCCGAACTTATAGCATTATATGCATCAGCTCCGAATCTTGTCTTGGGTCAATAGTTGAGTTTGCCCGGTTCCCATGTTTTGGTACCTTACGTTCCGCTATATCGGCTAAGATAGCATTGGGAGAACTATTGCGATTGTGCCCCGGTTCATCTGGGCAAGCACCTCACTAGAGAAAGCTAAAACTGACTGTCATGATAAGGAGAGAGCTGGTTGTTGTTCGAGAGGTCTCGAGTCCCTAAAGACTTATACCGCTTAGAGCGAGGAGTCGGCTTTGTCCGGCTTAAGGCGTGTATAGCGCCCCAAATTCGGCCTTCCAAATACTAGGGGCTTTGCCAAAATTTAAAATTGTAGACTTCTATGGCTAAGTGAGAGTTATAAAGCATTATAGTCCGATTGCCTTGTTCATTGTGCTGAGCACCTCCCTCGAAGGACCCAACAATGGGAAAAAGAGTGCTCAGGTTTATCCCGAACACCCCAGCACTCGTGGCATGGGGACAGAAGCCGACGACTGGCCATCTCTCAGATTTGATAAACAGCCGCACAGAAGGTAATATTTTAAATTCAAACAAGCGTTGCATAGCGCACATGAACAAGTTCTCATAATACAGGATCACATGAGCAAGTTCATTCAAAAATTACATCCTTCGAACACTCGTCTGCCACAAGACGGGCACCCTTCAGGACACCCTCATAATACATTTCAGGATGGCGATGCTCCTTGCCCTGTGGCGGCCCCTCCTTCACTAGCTTCTCGGCGTCCATCTTGGCCCAGTGCACCTTCACACGGGCAAAAGCCCGGCGTGCACCTTCGATGCAGACGGACCGCTTGATGACTTCCAGCCATGGACAGGCATCCACAAGCGGCCTCAACAGGCCGAAGTAGCTGTTGGGAAGGGAGTCGCCAGGCCACATCCGGACTATAAGGCCCCTCATGGCCTGTTTGGCCGCCTTGTGCAGCTCGACCAGTTGCTTCAGCTGGTCGCTCACAGGCATCGGGTGTTCGGTCCTAGTATACTGAGACCAGAACAACTTCTCAGTCGAGCTTCCCTCCTCGGCTTGGTAATAATTTGCGGCATCCGACACGCTGCGGGGCAAATTTGTGAATGCTCCTGGAGAGCTCCGGACTCGGGTAAGTAACAAGTAATTTACTTTCACATGCTTGCTTTGCATATTGAATGCCTTACCCGCCGCTATCTTCCTCATCACCTCAATCTCCTGGAGGGCCTTTTGGGCTTCAGCCTTGGCATGCTTTGTGCTCTCGAGGGCCGCAGCAAGCTCGGACTCTTGCATCTTCGAGTCAAGCTCCAAAGCCTCGTGCTTCTTCACGAGAGCTTGGAGCTCTTGTTGCACCTCGCCCACCCGTGCCTCTTGTTTTTCCCGCTCGGTGCGCTCCTTGGCCGCTTTGTTTTCGGCCTCGGACAGTGCTTGCTTCAGGGTCGCCACTTTGGTTGTGGCCCCTGGCACATCCATGATGATCCTATAATTTTGCAACCGCATCTTATATATATATATAGAGAGAGACAAGGCATTCCTTACCTTTGTTCTCCTCGAGCTGCCTCTTGGCAAGACCGAGCTCTTTCTGGGACCGCTCGAGGTTCTGCTTCAGTGCAGCGACCTCTGCAGTCAGTGCGGTAGAGGTCAGCAGCGAAGCCCGCATACGCATATAGACATACTTATATTAGACTCCTGCAGATATTATTTGATCCTCTATTCGGCTTTTCTTTGCGCACACCAAACAGAGCATCAGGGGCTACTGTCTATGCGGTAATATTTTCCTATATTTTAAATACTTACATCAAAGCCTGTTAGAAGGCTGGAACAGGCTTCCGTCAGTCCGCTCTTGGCGGACTGAACCTTCTTGATCACCGCACTCATAATAGTGTCGTGCTATTCGTTGATGGAAGCGCCGCGAAGCGCTCCCAGCAGGTTGTCCGGTGCCTTTGGATGGACAAAGCTAACTGGCACGGGCGGTTTACCCCTCTTGGAAGGGGGATGCATGTCGGAGTCCGGAACCATCTCGGTGAACTTGGCGCCCTTGGGAGTCTTGCTCCCTTCGCGCCTGTAGTCCGGAAGTTCGCCTTGAGGTGCCTCCGGGACTACCTCCCCCCGGATCGGTGCCCCTTGAGACAATACCTCGACATTGTCCGTAGGGCAAGGAGAGGAGGCGGTTGGAAGTGTGTCACTATTCATGTCCGACGAGTCTAAGGAACCGTCCGACGAGGATACATCGATACAGGCTCGGGGTGGACTGCATTAATCATATTCGACGTTAGAGGAGCAGTGCAACAAAGGTATGCTATGAGTTACTCTGGTATCCGAATACTTACGAATTCGCCAGGGGCTTGGCCCTGAGTAGCCACACGTCTTCACCGTCGGCGGCGGTGGTGGAACAGTCCGGAAGGAGAGTCCTTCCCTTCTTGGACCCTTCGGCCTCCCCGGTTGGGGCGGCCTTCCTTTTCTTATCTCCCCCGGCTGGAGGGGGAGAATCTTCATCTTCCTCCTCCTCGTTTTCACGGGAGGAGCGCGTCTCAGAGTTATCGGACGATGTATCCGATACCACCAGGCGCCAGGAACTCTTTCGGGTTCCCGTGGCCTTCTTCTTGGTCTTCTCCAGCACCTCATAAGGAGCCGGAGTCCGCATCTCCGTTAGGAGAGCGTCTGCAGGGTCTTCGGGCAGAGGGGCCGGATAGTTAATCTGCTCCGATGTCTCCACCCAGTCCTGTCAAAGGCATGGGAGTTCAGACCCCACACATGGTTAAGCTATGGGAAATAAATCCCCTACCAGATGTACAGAACTTACCGGATTCGCAAGGCGCTTCACGCTTAGCCCGCGGTCCTCGTAAGAGAAGGGGGGACCTCGGCGCCCTTGAACAACACCTTGCAGACGTCCTGATGCATCGTGTCGAAGAGCTCGCATAGAGTCTGGTGCTGGGCCGGGTAGAACTCCCATAAGTTGAAAGCCCGTTGTTGACACGGGAGGATCCGGCGGAAGAGCATGACCTGGACTATGTTGACAAGCTTAAGTTTCTTGCTTATCATGTTCTGGATACACTTCTGGAGTCCGTCCAGCTCCACCGATGAGCCCCAGGACAGGCCCTTCTCCTTCCAGGAAGTGAGCCACACGGGGATTCCTGATCGAAACTCGGGGGCCGCCACCCAGTTGGTGTCGCACGACTTGGTCATGTAGAACCACCCCGACTGCCACCCCTTTATGGTCTCCATGAAGGAGCCCTCGAGCCATGTAATGTTGGGCATTTTTCCCACCATGGCTCCGCCGCATTCCGCTTGTTGGACGCCAACCACCTTCGGCTTGATATTGAAGGTCTTCAGCCACATGCCGAATTGGGCCCTGATGCGGAGGAAAGCCTCGCACACGACGATGAACGCCGAGATGTTGAGGATGAAATTCGGGGCTAGATCGTGAAAGTCCAGCCCATAATAGAACATAGGTCCGCGGACGAGGTGGGGGAGGAAAACCACCCTTTCGTGAGGTTCCGGGGTAGGGACGATCTGCCCCGCGGCTGGCAGCCGGTGCATGATATCCGCGGCTAAGTATCCGGCCCCACGTAGTGTTTTGATGTGTCCCTCTGTGATGGAGGAGACCATCCACTTGCCTCCCGCTCCGGACATGTTTGGGGAGAGTTGAGGAGAAGGATGTGGACTTGGGCACTGGAGCTCGAGTGCGCGAAAATGGATGAGCAAGGAGGAAGAAGGCGTGGGTAGAAAAAGGTGAAACCTTATCCCTTTATAAGGGCGGACAAAACTATGCGCCCCCACAAGCCTGGTAAAACTCGCTTATCCAAGCGCCGTAATTGATGGCGCGGTTGGGTTACCAACGCCCGTATTGATGGGAATCCCGTAATAAGGGGACACGATCTCTGCTTCGACAAGACGTGCCAAGCAAAACCGCCTCGCGAAACACGCTAAGATAGTTTGTGAAAAACGATTCGAATAAAGACCTGGCTATGGTGTGATGCCACGCTATGGGGTACGTCAGCAGATCAGATTTGTGGAAATATTGTTCTCTCTACGATGGTATGTGGAACTTGTTTTGTAGAGCCGGACACGATCCTCGTGTTCAAAATCTTCTATGAAGTATTCGGGGGAGGAACCCGCCTTGCAATGCCGAAGACAATCTGCACGCCGGACTCATGCTCATTGAAGCCTGGTTCAGGGGCTACTGAGGGAGTCCTGGATTAGGGGGTATCCAGATAGCCGGACTATATCCTTTGGCCGGACTGTTGGACTATGAAGATACAATATTGAAGACTTCGTCCCGTGTCTGGATGGGACTCTCCTTGGCGTGGAAGGCAAGCTTGGCAATACGGATATGTAGATCTCCTTCCTTGTAACCGACTCTGTGTAACCCTAGCCCCCTCCGGTGTCTATATAAACCGGAGGGTTTTAGTCCGTAGGACAAGACACAATCATACCATAGGCTAGCTTCTAGGGTTTAGCCTGTCTGATCTCGTGGTAGATCAACTCTTGTACTACTCATATTATCAAGAATAATCAAGCAGGATGTAGGGTTTTACCTCCATCAAGAGGGCCCGAAGCTGGGTAAAACATCGTGTCCCCTGCCTCCTATTACCATCCGCTTTAGACGCATAGTTCGGGACCCCCTACCCGACATCCGCCGATTTTGACACCGATATGTACCCTTTACCTGCATACTCAAGGAAGATTTCTAAACTTCCCTATTTGTTTTCTCAGGGCTGGACAAAGAAGGCGGAGCAGATTCAATGTCCGGTTCCGCTGCCGGAAGAACCAGCTATCCCGTGTCTGATGAATATGCTGGTTTCGGCGCCCTATCAAGCGCCAGAGAAGAAGTCCAAGGGGACCAGGGGTGGTCTCCGCAATAAGGGCACTTCGGACGTGACGTCCGAAGATGCCGACACCCACTCCCCTCCCGCCATCGACGACGAGGAAGAGGTGGAAAGCGATTCTCCCCCTGAGGTGGCAAGGAAGAAAAGGGCGGCCACCACGCATCTGGAGGCAGAGGCGTGCAAGAAGGGGAAGGCCTCCGCCGTGGACAACCCCGCGTGGGATATTGACAGCAGCTCCGAGTGGCGCCCCAGGGATAAGCCCCTGGCCGAATCGTAAGTACTCAAAGACGCACTCAAATATCCATCTCCTTTACTTTATAGTTTTAACGTGTTGAATCATGCACTTGCAGTCCGTGACAAGTGGGTGAATAATTATGAGAATATCCAGGCATGATCATGTATATAGGCATCACGTCCGTGACAAGTAGACCGACTCCTTCCTGCATCTAGTACTATTACTCCACACATCAACCGCTATCCAGCATGCATCTAGAGTATTAAGTTCATAAGAACAGAGTAACACATTAGGTAAGATGACATGATGTAGAGGGATAAACTCAAGCAATATGATATAAACCCCATATTTTTATCCTCGATGGCAACAATACAATACGTGTCTGTCACTGGGATCGAGCACCGCAAGATTGAACCCAAAGCTAAGCACTTCTCCCATTGCAAGAAAGATCAATCTAGTAGGCCAAACCAAACTAATAATTCGAAGAGACTTGCAAAGAAAACCAATCATACATAAAAGATTTCAGAGAAGAATCAAATATTGTTCATAGATAGACTTGATCAAAAACGTACAATGCATCGGATCTCGACAAACACACCGCAAAAAGAGTTACATCGAATAGATCTCCAAGAAGATCAATGAGAACTTTGTATTGAGATTCAAAGAGAGAGAAGAAGCCATCTAGCTAATAACTATGGACCCGAAGGTCCAAAGTAAACTACTCACACATCATCGGATGGGCCATGGAGTTGATGTAGAGGCCCTCCATGATCGATGCCCCCTCCGGCGAAGCTCCCGAAAAGGCCCCAAGATGGGATCTCTTGGGTAAAGAAGGTTGCGGCGGTGGAAATAGGGTTTCGTGGCGCTCCTGGATGTTTTCTAGGTATATGAGTATATATAGGAGGAAGAAGTAGGTCAGTTGAGCCACGAGGGGGAGGGCACGCCTTGGGGGGTAGGCGCGCCCCCCTGCCTCATGGACTCCTCGTTGATTGCTTGACGTCCACTCCAAGTCCTCTGCATCACGTTTGTTCCAAAATAACTCTCCCGAAGGTTTCATTCTGTTTGGATTCCATTCGATATTCCTTTTCTGCGAAACACTGAAATAGGCAAAAAAACAGCAATTTGCACTAGGCCTTGGGTTAGTAGGTTTGTCCCAAAAATAATATAAAAGTGTAAAATAAAGCCCATTAACGTCCAAAACAGATAATATAATAGCATGGAACAATCAAAAATTATAGATACGTTGGAGACGTATCAGGGGGCCATCCTCAATTTGGCCCCCAGTCGAATATGATCCCGGAGACCTATACGGCTCTAGAATCCGACAGGCAGCCTCCTTCGAAGGAAGGAGGTGCGCCAATTCCACCATTGACCTCTGTCCATCCATAGGCACTTGATTCTCTATTGGAAGCAATGTGAAGTGCCTCCATTGCACTGTACTTCTGTATGATAGTTGCCAAGTTAGCAAAGTGTAGGATGCGATGGCGGTTGATGACGTTGAGGATTCCTTCGTCCTTGCAATTTTTGCGGAACACTGAGATCGCTTCCTCGTCGCGGCATTCTTTAATCTTATTTTTGACAAGAAGGAATCTAGCCTAGAAGTAGTGGACCTTTTCCTGAGACTGTTGTTTTATGCTCATGAGAGCGCTTGTATTCGGGTGAGTGGGTGGATTTAAACCTGAATCCTGCCCCAGTTTTGGATCTGGAGTCTGAAGGTATTCCGAACTTAACAGGTCGGGCTCCGGGATGTCCACTAATTTCTTAGGCCCGTCGTCTGATTCTATGTTCGAAGGGCAGGATGCTTCACCTCGCGGGCAGGTGTCCGGCTCTTCGAGACTGGAGATCCGGACATAGTCCGTCCTTAATATGGAGGAAGAGTCATTGACTCGCTCCTCGACTACCGCTATCTGGTGGGTGATAAGCGGAGATTTGATTTCTCTCTGATCGGGTTTATGCCCAATCCAATCGTAGTTTGTAGAGACCCCCAGGGCAGCGATGTGATCTAGGAGCTCGTTTAAAGATGAAAGCTCCGCTGGATCCATCTTCTTGGAGTGTTCGAGTTGACACGAAGGGGGTTTTCGATGACCCGAGAGGTCATCGTCGGCTTAATGGCCAAACGGGCGGTCATGGTAAAGCTGCCCAGCCGGAGGGTTTGGCCTGGGGCCAGCGTTCCTCCGGTGGTGATATCATCCTTGAGAACAAGGCGAGACATTGATCTTGTTGTCGATGGCACAGTGGAACTCTCAATGAAAGCACCAATGTCGGTGTCAAAACCGGCAGATCCCGGGTAGGGGGTCCCGAACTGTGCGTCTAGGGTTGATGGTAACAGGAGACAAGGGAGACGGTGTTTACCCAGGTTCGGGCCCTCTCTATGGAGGTAATACCCTACGTCCTGCTTGATTGATATTGATGAATATGAGTATTACAAGAGTTGATCTACCTCGTGATCGTAGTGGCTAAACCCTAGAGGTCTAACTTGTATGGCTATGATAATGAGTCTCCTATCTGGACTAAGTCCTCCGCTTTATATAGACACCGGGAGGATCTAGGGTTACACAAGGTCGCTTACAAAGAAAGGAATCTACATATTTGATCGCCAAGCTTGCCTTCCATGCCAAGGAGAGTCCCATCCAGACACAGGTGCAGTCTTCGGTCTTTGTATCTTCACAGCCCATCAGTCTGACCATGGCTAACAGGCCGGACACCCAAGGACCCCTAGTCCAGGACTCCCTCACCTGCCCCTGGCTTAATGTAAGCAAGTGGTTGGTCTGCATGGAAGGTGCGCGGATGGCCTTCGCTCGTGTCAAGATACAGTGGGCGAAGATAGAAGCCGTCAAGCTCGCGACCGAGGGACCGCCCACTGGGAAGGAGCACCGCACACCGGAGCGGTATTTTGATGATGTCCTCAAGGGAGCCCGCATTGTAGAGGGCCAGTGCTCAAAAGACATTATCTTTGAATGAGTACCTTCATGTTATCCCGCCCTGTATGATGAAAACAAGACTGATGTGTAATATAATGTTTGCTATTTATTTTGGAATTTTACCTCCTGTGCGGCCGTTTTTATTAAATCTGAGAGTTGGCCAGTCGTCGGCTTCAGCCCCCACGTAGGTAGTACGAGGGTGTTCGGGATGGAATCTAAACACTTGATCCAAGAAATTGGTCCTTGAAGGAGGTGTTTAGCGCAACGAACCAGGCAATCGGACTATGTGGCTTTATCGCCCTCACTTAGCCATAGGAGTTTGACAATAGAAATGTAGGCGCAGCCCCTAGTATTCATTAGTCTGAACTAGGGTGATGTAGACACCTGATCGGGTGAAGGCCGATCTATCGCATAATGTGGAAAAAATCGCAAGATATTTTAACCTCCGAAGAGCTGACCGGCTCACGCTACATCATGACAGTCAGTTTTCGGCTTTCTCTACTGAGGTGCTCATCCGGATAAACCAGGACACAATCATAGTAGTTCTCCCTTTCTACCCTAGCCGATAGAGCAGAACGTAAGATAGTAAGCATAGGAGCCGGGCAACCCAACTATTGACCAAAGATATGATTCGGTGCCAATGCATATAATGCTAAATTCGGGGGGGCAAACTATATTGTAAAAGTGTTTGGACTTGTTGCCATAGTATGGGGTGCAATAAATTCCCTGGCGAATTGTGGCATACCAAAGTGTGTGGATGCAAATAAGAATAGCGAAATAAAAAATAGTGCCGCATTAGTTGGGCTGCAAACTATTTCCATTATAATTTTGATTAATACGTCGAAGCGTATTTGTACAGATAGTGCGATAAGCAACAGTGGCTATTTAACATGCCAAGACCAAGGGGGAGCTGCGTACGGGTCCTGAAAATAGGTAGAATGATCATTAAGAAGAACATCTAGAGATTTCCCCACACGTTTGTCTACTTGCCACCTTGGTATATCCGTCCTTCGAAAGGACCGATTATCAGTCCATCGAGAGGGGCCTGTGAAAATAAACCTGAAAGGGATAAAAAGAAAAGTAAAAGTATGTGTGTCCCGGGAAGGTCGAGCCGTCTCTGCCCATGGTATTTTTAGTGCATAGTTATGTATGTGCTGTAAGTATGCCGCCACTTGGTCGGGGCTGAGACGGAGGTCGAATTTCTAGTCTAACTCCTGACGAGCCGGATTGTCCTACTGCGGAGTAGTCCGGACTCATTTAACAGTGTCCGGGAGTTTGGCCACTGAATTGAAGTTCTGCCTTAAAAGCTGCTATGTACTTCCGCTGCCAGGGCCGCGATGTGTTCCTTGGTACGGAGGGAGCGCTCTGTGTTTCCGTTGACTGTTATGACACCGCGTGGTCCGGGCATCTTGAGCTTGAGATAAGCATAGTGTGGCACCGCATTGAATCGAGCAAACGCGGTTCGTCCGAGCAGTGCGTGATAGCCACTGCGGAAGGGGACGATATCGAAGATTAATTCTTCGCTTCAGAAGTTGTCTAGAGATCCGAAGAGAACCTCCAATGTGATTAAGCCCAAGCAATGGGCCTCTACACCTGGTATAACTCCTTTAAAGGTAGTTTTGGTGGGCTTGATCCTGATAGAGAAGGTTGATGTATCCTGATAGAGAAGGTTGATGGATCGATGCCCATTTTGCGCACTATATCCTAATAGAGAAGGTTGATGTCGCTGCCACCATCCATGAGGACTCGTGTGAGGTGGAATCCATCAATTATTGGGTCGAGAACGAGTATGGCTGAACCTCCATGGTGGATACTGGTCGGATGGTACCTGCGATCAAAAGTGATCGGGCATGTCGACCATGGGTTGAATTTTGGGGCAACTGGCTCTATCGCATAGACGTCCCTGAGCGTGCGCTTGCACTCCCTCTTAGGGATATGGGTAGTGTATATCATTTTCACCATTTTGACATGAGGGGAAAACTTCTTCTGTCCCCCTGTGTTTGGTGGACGGGGCTCCTTGTCGTCATTCTCACTTTGCGACCCCTTCTCCTTGTCTTTGACATTTAACTTGATGGCCTATTTGAAGACCCAACAACTCCGGTGGGTATGATTGGCTTGTTTATCAGGGGTGCCATGGATCTGACATGGACGACCGAGTATGCGGTCCAGGCTGGAAGGGCCCTGATTATTGCTTTTATATGGCTTTTTCCGCTAACTAGACTTGGAGCCACTGAATCCGGTGTTGACCGCTCTGTCATCAGCATTGTCACTATTGTTTCGACGCTTGTGCCTGTTTCGCCGGGGCTTGTCGTTGCTATTGCTGGCTTCCGAGGTGCCATGTTTGCTTGCATTGTTATGGCTGCGGGCTAGCTAGCTATCTTCTCCTGCGCAAAAGCGGGTCATGAGTGTCGTGAGGGCCGCCATGGACTTCGGCTTTTCTTGGCCGAGGTGTCAGGCGAGCCATTCGTCACGGATGCTGTGTTTGAAGGCCGCTAGGGCTTCGGCATCCGGACAATGGATGATTTGGTTCTTTTTAGTTAAGAACCTAGTCCAGAATTTCCTTGTTGACTCTCCGGGCTGTTGGACTATGTGACTTAAGTCATCGGCATCCGGAGGTCTGACGTATGTGCCTTCGAAGTTGTCGTGGAAGGCGTCTTCTAGGTCTTCCTAGCTGCCAATAGAGTTTTCAGGAAGGCTGTTCAGCCAGTGTCGGGCTGGACCCTTCAGTTTTAGTGGGAGGTATTTGATGGCATGAAGATCATCGCCACGGGTAATATGAATATGGAGAATAAAGTCTTCAATCCATACCGCGGGATCTGTGGTTCCATCATATGATTCGGATATTCACGGGTTTGAACCCTTTTGGGAATTCATGCTCCATTACTTCATCGGTGAAGCAGAGGGGGTGTGCGGCGCCTCTATATCGGGCCAAATCATGATGTAGTTTGGATGGAGTCCGTCTGCGGCTTTCGTCCCGGACGTGATTGTGCTTTCCATGTTCGGCTTGATAGCCGTCGTCGCGCGTCGGGGTACATCCCCGCGATTCGTAGATCAATTTGGCCGGAATTTCTTTATTTTTTAGGTCCTACCACAGGTCATACGTGTATCCCTGAGATGTTTTGTCGGTCCCTTTACGGCGAGGTAGGATAGGCTGGTGTTCGGCTTGAGTTGTCGTTTTGTCTCGGCCACGTGGTGGTCGATCAGCCGCATTACGCGCTGATGGTACGGGCTCAAGTGCCTCATCATCGAATTGAGGTAGCACTTTACGCTTCGAGTAGCTTTTGGTTGGGCGCTCGAGGCCGTATTCTTCTGCTGCCAGGACATCAGTCCATCTATCGTTGAGCAGATCTTGATCAGCTTGAAGCTGCTGGTGCTTCTTTTTCAGGCTCCTTGCAGTGGATACTAGCCGTTGCTTAAAGCGCTCATGCTCGAGAGGTTCCTTAGGCACGATAAAGTCTTCGTCGTTGAGGCTCACCTCATCCTCGGAGGGTGGAAGGTAATTACTATCCTCCGAGTCTTCGTTTGCAGCCTGTTCATCAGGGCTAACTTGCCCATCCTCCTGATCGTCTTGTTCAGAGTTTTGCTCGAAGGGGTTTTCTTGGTCTTCGGCATCATCCAGAGTGTTGTTGTCTCTCGTGCCAGTGTTGCTGTCTTTGCTGCGGCATGATTTAGAGCGACGCCGTCGGTGCTTTGGTTGTATCTCGGGAGGTGTATCCCGTACTGGATTTTTCCCATTATCGTTGTCACCCTCCATGGGTGTATCCACCATGTACATGTCCTACGAAAAGGTGGTCGTCCAGCGTCCGGTAAACGGCAGGTTTTCGGCTTGCTCCTCTCTGGCATCGTCGTCCATACCGTCGATGTCTTCTTAGCCGTATGCGAGCATGTTAGTTAAATCCAGAACTGTGGCGATGAAGTGGGTGGTGGGTCGGACGTAATATTCCTTGCTCTCAGCCCCTAGTCCGGGCTGGGCATAGTTCAGACGTTGCTCCTCCGTAATCACGAGGGATCGCATCAAGTCCAGAGCCTCACTTAAAGGCGAGGTTTGCTAGGGGAGAAAAGAATTCGTGGAGTATGGCGGGAAGGGAATTCCTCGGTAAGCTCACACGATGCTGACTCTGAGAGTTCGGAGCCAGCGTCCGGGGAAGAGTCCGGCTTGGTGATGGATGCCGGTGACGCTGCTTCCTCCGGCTCTCCTATACTGGGCCTAGTGGCCACAGATAGCCTCGCGGGTTTAGAAATCTCGTCTTCGGTATTGGCAAGGCGCTCCGGCTCTAAGCCCAGAGCGGAGGTTGGGGTCATGAATCCTTGGAAGATCAAGTCTCGTCGGATTTCAGCGACATAGTCCAGGTTTCCAAAACTAACTTGGTGACCAGGGGCGTAGCTATTGATCTGCTCTAGATGGCCAAGCGAGTTGGCCCACAGTGCGAAGCCGCCAAATATGAAGATCTGGCCGAGGAGAAAAACCTCCCCTAGGGAAGCATCGTTGCAGATGATGGATGGAGCCATCGAACCTTCTGACAGTGACATAGTGGATCTCTCAATGAAAGCACCAATGTCGGTGTCAAAACAGGCGGATCACGGGTAGGGGGTCTTGAACTGTGTGTCTGAGGTTTATGGTAACAGCAGACAGGGAACACGAAGTTTTACCCGGGTTCGGGCCCTCTTAATGGAGGTAATACCCTACATCCTGCCTGATTTATATTGATGAGTATGGGGGTTACAAGAGTTGATCTACCACGAGATCGTTATGGCTAAAACCCTAGAAGTCTAGCCTGTCATATTATGATTGCCCCTACGGACTAAACCCTCTGGTTTATATAGACACCAGAGGGGACTAGGGTTATACAAAGTCGGTTACAGAGAAAGGAATCTTCATATCCGCATGCTAGGCTTGCCATCCATGCTAAGGAGAGTCCGTCCAGACACAGGAGAGGGTCTTCTGTCTTGTATCTTCATAGCCCATCAGTCCGGCCCACGTCCAATAGGCCGGACGCCTGAGGACCCCTTAATTCAGGACTCCCTCACTTGCGGAAGGCTTCACAAAGATCCAGTTGGAATGGCTTGAGAATTAATCTATTGCAATAAGCATTTCTGCTCAAAGCATCTGCAATCACATTGTCCTTGCCTGGAGTATATTCAATAGTTGGATTGTACTCTTGAAACATTTCGCCCCAACGAGTTTGCCAGAGGTTGAGGTTGGGTTGAGTGAAGATATATTTGAGGCTCTCGTGATCGGTGAAAATGTCCACTTGCCTTCCCAACAAGAGATGTCTCCATGTTGTTAATGCATGGACAACTGCCACCAACTGAAGATCGTGAGTGGGGTAGTTCCTTTCGTTTGGCTTCAACTGACGAGAAGTATAGGCCACAACATTCTTCTCTTGCATTAACACGGCACCAAGACCTTGCAATGAGGCATCACGGAAAACTTTGAATGGCCTAGACTCATCAGGAGGAGTTAGGACCGGAGCTGAGATTACTTTCTCTTTGAGAGTTTTGAAAGCAATGTCACACTCAGGAGTCCAGGAATACTTGACATGCTTCTAGAGGAGGTTGGAAAGAGGTTTAGCAATCTTTGAGAAATTCTCAATGAACCTTCAGCAGTAGCTTGCAAGCTCAAGGAAACTACGGGGCTGCTTGACATTCTAAGGAGGTTCCCAGTTGACAATTGCAGAAACCTTTTTTGGATTAACAGCAATGCCTTTGGCAGAGATGATGTGGCCAAGTTAAAGAACTTCATCAAGCCAAAACTCACATTTGGAGAACTTCGCATAGAATTTATGCTCTCTGAGCTTGTCGAGCACCAATTGCAAATGTTTGGCATGATCTTCCTTATTCTTGGAGAACATCAAGATATCAACGAGATACACCAGGATGAATTCATTTGTGTAGGGGTTGAAGATGAAGTTCATCATACGAGAGAAAGTTGGACGGGCATTGACAAGGCTGAAAGACATGACAGTATATTCATAAGAACCAACGCTTGTTCTGAATGCTGGATATCTTCTTCAAGAATGTGAATATGATGATAATCCATACGGAGGTCAAGCTTGGAAAACCCATTTGCACCTTTAAGTTGCTCCAAAAACTCATTGATATTGGGAAGTGGATACTTGTTCTTGATTGTCTTCTTATTTAATGGACGGTAATCGATGCAAATTCGGTCCATGCCATCCTTCTTCTAGACAAAAACAACACCACAACCCCACGGAGATGAACTCGGTCTGATCAGACCCAGACACTCTTGTTCATCGAGCTGTTTCTTCAATCCCTTCAGCTCCTTTCGTCCAAGCTTGTATGGACGCTTGCAAATGGGTTTAGTACCAGGCTCAAGATCGATAACGAACTTAACTGGCCGGTGAGGAGGCATACCCGAAAGCTCTTCTAGAAAGACATCTTGGTACTCACAAACAACTGGAATATGAGAAATTGTGTCTAACTCGCCCTTCTCATTGAGAGAGAACAACTGAATGGTTTCATCACGAGCGGCATAGATGATCACATCCTCAGAAGGGTGCGTCAATTTAATCTCCCTAGCAGCACAATCAAGAGCAGCTTTGTGTTGAGAAAGCCAATCCATGCCAAGAATTAGATCAATATCAGAGTTGCCAAGAACCATTGGAGAAGCCAGAAATTTATAGTTGCCCAACTAGATGGTGACATCAGGAACTATCAAGTTGGCTCTCATTGACAACCCGGAGAAACAACACCCAAAGGTTTATCCAGGTTAGACCACGTGAAATCATGCTTTGCAAAGAACGGCCTTGACATGAAATAATACGATGCACCAGTGTCGAATAAAAGTTTAGCAGGAATAGAGTTAACGGAGAGGTTACCCATGATCACATCTGAAGAATCTTCCGCTTGAGCTGCGTTCAACATGTTCACCTTCGCATGCTTTGGATTGTACTTGACCACTGCATTGCTTGAAGACCTCATAGGAGGAGGAGGTGGAAGGTGCCTCTGAGTGCACTTATTTGCATAGTGACATTTCATACCACACTTGTTGCAAGTAACCTCTGAGAGCGGATGATGATAAGGAGGAGGAGCACCTCCTGTCCTCGGAGCTTGAGTCTGAGACTTGTTCTAATAGCCTAGGTTGGGTGAGTGGGAAGATCCATGACCACCTTTGTTTTCTTTTGCTGGTAGGGCTGATGAAATGGATGAGGTGGTGGAAGCCAGAACTTCTGTTGCTTAGCTGCCACTTATGAGGAAGAAAACGAGTGAACTGCATCCCTGATTCTCTTCTTTGAAGCCTCACACTTGATCTGAGAAGCTTCTTGCTTGAGGGCCATGTTATAGAACTGATCGAACTGAGTAGGTCAACAAGAACATGAGCTAACTATAGGTCCTCTCTGAGGCCACCCCTGAAGTGATAGATCATGCTCTTTTCATCAGGAACGTCTTGTTTTGCAAAGCGAGCAAGTTTCTAAAACTGGATGTTGTATTGATACACGGACATGTTTCCTTGCTTGAGATTGCGGAATTCCTCATGCTGCTCTGATAACACTTGTTGGAATGTGATGAGCTTTAAAGTCCCGGCAGAAGTCAGTCCAGGTAATCACTTGACTAGCTCTGGAATCTTTGTATTGCTGATACCAATCAGCTACTTGGTCCTTGAGCTGAAAAGAAGCGAACTTGATGTAGTCCTCAGGCCTGACATTGCTACATTCAAAAGCTTGCTGATGTCCATGACCCAATCATTGGCGTCCATGGCCTTGGCCCAGTTGCTGAAAGACTTTGGTTGATTTGCATGGAACTGGTTGAGGGTAGCAAACTGAGGCTGATTGTTGAATTGCCCTTGACCTTGATTCCCTTGGTTGCCTTGGCCTTGGTTGCGCTCTTGCAAGAGTTGCAAAAGCATCTAGGTATTGGCGTTGGTGATTGCCATGACAGCTTGCCATGCCTCCGGAGGAGGAGGAGGTGGCGGAGGTGGAGGGTTTGCCTGATTCCCATCGTTGCGTTGCGGATTCAGACGCGTTGGAGGAGCCATCTTGAAGAGGGTGACATCCGTTAGAACGATGATAGATAGATAGACAAGTTGAATCAATGGATAGAAATGTGCAACATATAGTCTTCACAATAAACATTCGAACAGAGAATGATCAAATGAATTCGAAAGTTAACATTACACGACCATTAAGGTGAGAAGCCACTTAGACAAAGGTTGATGAATGAAACAATAAGGTATGACTAAACAAATAAATGGTAAGGATCACCTAATCACATACCAATTATCTGTCAGAAGAACAACTAAGAGCTACTTGAATTCCCACCTATTAACTCCTGAAAATTTCTGGTTATGCAATCTGGTGTTGGGGATACAGGGAGGCACAATATATATCACATAACTAACAAGCCCTATGCTCCAATTGTATCCAGCCGTCAACACATAACCAAGAAAACTCCGGAAATCATGTACCTCAACCTTCGAAAAGCATCCCTTATATGAGTTGTGGCAATACTACCGAACTTCCTCCCCAGTACTGGGTGGCATCAAGGTTATCTCACCACTAATTGCATAAAAGAGGTTTTTTATGTCGGCGAAACTCAGGTATTCCAGAACTGCAACGATAAAATTGTGACGACAACACCTCGGAGCTTAACTCCCTGGGACACTGCCACGACCCCTAAATGTCAGGAGGTACCAAGAACAATGTTCTCGTTACAAGAATATCAGAATGATCCCAAGATACCTGCGTGATCCTAATTTTTTTAGTGAAACCGAGGAGAGGAGAGTCAAAACATCTACGTCAGGAGACCTCACCAGAGCGACGAAGGGGGCTGAGGAGTAAAAAGAATCCTACTGTCCGATATATATAATCCTAAGACTCAAAACAGTTTTGTTCTAGACTCAACAACGTCAGTGATTCGATCAAGTAGGGGGCTCCTAAGTCGGGGATGGCTCTGATTACCAACTTGTAACGCCCAAGATGCGACAATATCTCCCACGTGTCGAGGCACGACTTAGAGGCATAACCACATTTTGGTTTTGTCGCAAGAAGGGTAATCTTCACACAATCCCATGTACAAGAACAAGGATAAATAAATAGTTGGCTTGCAATCGCCACATCACACAAAGATCATATAATTCATACATCATTCAACGTACACACATAGTCTTACTACGGACGGGTCCAAATGAAAAGAAGACAACCCCAAATGCTAAATCGCGATCGTCCCAACTGGGCACCACAACTGATCATGAGGAAACGAAACATAGTAACGACCAAGGTCCTCGTCGAACTCCCACTTGAGCTCGGTTGCATCACCTGCATCAGTATCATCGGCACCTGCAACTGTTTTGGTAGTATCTGTGAGTCACGAGGACTCAGCAATCTCAAAACCCACGAGATCAAGACTATTTAAGCTTATAGGTAGGATATGGTTATGAGGTGGAGCTGCAGCAAGCACTATGCAAATATGGTGGCTAACATACGAGTACAAGAGTAAGATGAGAAACTAAGCAATGGTCGCAAACTAGAAGTGATGAAGAAGTGATCCTGAACTACTTACGTTCAAACATGACCCCATCGTGTTCTCTTCCCAAACCTCGTCGAAAAGACACTACTAGGGAAAAGCCTAGCAGCAGCGTGGGTTTTGGGCCTATTAGCAGCGCGGGGGCCGGCGCTA
This sequence comes from Triticum dicoccoides, assembly GCF_002162155.2. NCBI lineage: Eukaryota > Viridiplantae > Streptophyta > Magnoliopsida > Poales > Poaceae > Triticum > Triticum dicoccoides. The sequence continues at coordinate 229,453,723 of NC_041384.1, read as the reverse complement.
CTAATAAGGAGCTACAACTAATGTATAGCAGCAGCACAGGTGCCACCCGCGCTACTACTACGTCCGTTAGTAGTAGCATGGGTAAAAACCCGCGCTACTACTAACCCGCGGAATTTTTTTTCGAATTTTTTGCGTGAATTTTCAAATTTCTGAATTATTTTAACCTCTAATCTCTAATCACCCTCGTCGCTGCTCAATTTAATCTCTAATCACCCCTCATCATTCTAAATCATCTAACTTCCCGGACGGTCACCCATCCTCTCACTACTCCAGCCTGAGCACGCTTAACTTCCGGGTTCTATTCTTCCTCGATTCCAAGTCTGCACTTGTTGTTTTCCTGACAATAGTAAGATGTCAATCCTATTAACCCTTGGGAGTTTAGCTTGAGCATGAAGTCACACATTTCGCTGTTTGAGTTTAAACTATTGTTCTAAAAAACAATAATTATTTAGTAACACTAATATTTCTTGAATAAGGAGTTTGACCACATTTGGACCACAGTTTGACCAGATTTGACCAAAATTCCAAAAAACTGAAATAATTATTTAGTAACACTAATATTCTTGAATAATTATTTAGTAACACTAATACTTCTTGAATAAGTAGTTTGACCATAGTTTGACCAGATTTGACCAAAACTAAAAAAACTGAAATTTGAGCATAACTTTTTTTCCTTTTAGAATTTGAGGATTCTAAAAATTTGCAAACAGGCCATAGGCAGTCTCCATCGTATGCGGATTTTCGTGCTGAACATTTTGATATATTATACTTTTTTCTGACATCGTATGCAAAAGTTATAGCCGTTTTACATTTTCCCTACACTTTTTGCAAAACATGTCCAAATTTAAGTTTTTAAATTTTCCTAACTAGTAGATGTAGTAACATAACTACATCTCAAAGGATTTTAATTTTTGAAACATTTTGATATATTATACGTTTTTTTCTAACATCGTATGCAAAAGTTATAGCCGTTTTACATTTTCCCTACACTTTTTGCAAAACATGTCCAAATTTAAGTTTTTAAATTTTCCTAACTAGTAGATGTAGTAACATAACTACATCTCGAAGGATTTTAATTTTTGAAGTTTTTATCATTTTCTTTTGCTTTTTACAAAACCGAAAAGGCGATCCATAGGGGGGGTAGAGTTTCAAAATGGGACCTTTAGTAGTAGCGAGGGATTTTATCCCTCGCTACTACTATGGCATGTACTGGAGGGGCACGGTTGAGACCTCTTAGTAGTAGCGAGGGGTAAAAACTTAGTAGTAGCGCGGGTTTATAACCCTCGCTACTACTATGGCATGGCCCAGGGGCACGGTAGAGACCGCTTAGTAGTAGTGAGGGGTAAAAACCAGCGCTAATGCTATCAACTTAGTAGTAGCGAGGGTTAAAAACCCGCGCTACTACTATGGCATGTCCTGGGGGGCACGGTAGAGACCGCTTAGTAGTAGCGAGGGTAAAAAACCAGCGCTACTGCTATCAACTTAGTAGTAGCAAGGGTTAAAAACCCGCGCTACTGCTACTTAGCAGCAGTGCCTGATTTTAAAGCGCGCTGCTGGTAAGATTCTGTGTATAGGCTTTTCCCTAGTAGTGAGAGACCATCACAGTTAAACACGCGGTTGGTGTCTTTTAATTAAGTCAAGTTCTCTACAACCGGATATTAGGAAATTCCGATCTGCCGCATAACCGCAGGCATGGCTCTTGAAAGTTTAAACCCTGCAGGGGTGTCCCAACTTAGCCATCACAAGCTCTCAGGATCAACGAAGGATTTTTCTTCTTCCGGAACAACCCGATCAGACTCGGGATCCTGGTTACCAGACATTTCGACAATGGTAAAACAAGTCCAATAAGACCTCCCGATGCACCGACCTAGCCTGATAGGAGGTGTACAATCTCGTTCTTAGGGTACACTGGATGAGCGAAGCATACAGGTATATATCAAATACCCCAAGTTTCCTAGGGGCGGCCCCACATGGTACTCTAGTTTAGACGAACACTCATGTGGAGCACTGGCCCGGCGGTTGATTAAGTCCACGGGGATTCGGAAAGTTCCTATGCAAGTTTTTAGTTGTTGTTAGGCAAATGGTAAAACCAATGTTGGGCCTTGCTGGAGGAGGTTTATTCAAAGCAAACTGTCAAGGGGGTCCCATAACCCCCAACCGAGTAAGGAACGTGAAAATCGAGGAACATACCACCGGTATGACGGAAACTAGGGCGGAAAGAGTGTAACAAAACACCGAGTAAAAGGCCAAGCCTTCCACCCTTTGCCAAGTATATAGATGCATTAATTAAAATAATATATATTGTGATATCCCAACATATCTATGTTCCAACATGGAACAACCTGCAAGGCACTTGCAACTAGGAACGCTATAAGAGGGGATGAGAAAAAGCGGTAACATAGCCAAACAATAGTTTGCTAGGAAGGTGGGTTAGAGGCTTGACATGGCAATATGAGAGGCATGATAAACAAGTGGTAGGTAGCACGACATAGCGATAGAACTAACAACTGGCAAGCAAAGATAGAAGTGATATCAGGTAATGATCATCTTGCCTGCAAAGTTCTCAAAGTTGTCGAAAGCTTGCTCCTCGTAAACATACTCAACATGATCCTCATTCACGTACTCGTCTCCTGGCTCTACCCAAAGCAAGAACACAAGCAACAGAACAACGATCAATCACGGTGCAATGCACAAGCAACATGATGCAAGACATAGCATGGAATGCAAGGTATGATGTGCAATGAATATGGGTACTCCGAAAGGGAAAATATGACAAGCAACATGATTAATCAACTTGGCAAACCAAGCATGCCATTGGAAAGGTTAGGAGATTTCGGTCAAAATCGATATGAAGATAACCGGAAACGAATGCACGGTTTGCAAACGACAAGCAAGACAAGAATGATGCAAAACTGCGCTTTACATCATCATAACACTTAGGATGCATCAAGAAACTATGCTACAACAATCCAACATAGCAACAAAGCACATGGATGTGAAGTACAAGTGAAGCTCTACAAATCATGAACACTAGGCTCCTGCTAGAACTCACTAGAACAAGCCTAAAATAGCATGGAAAAAATGCAAATGACAATCAGGTTACAGACATAGTGAAAATACTAAACATGTCACAAACAACATCAGGTAGCAATGTTTAGAGCTAGCAAGCAACATGCTACATGAACATATCATGGCAAGCAAAGGCATGTCATGTTAGTACTAAACGCAAAGAACAAAACTCCCTCACTGAGCTTAAGCCAAAGACCCACAGAAAAGATGGTAGCATCAATGCAAACATGGTAAATGATATGAACAGATTTCAGACTTAGAGGAAATCATGGCATGGCATAAGCAGATTCATGATGGCAACTTTGCAAGCTTGTGGCACTCATCACAGTGCACTAAATGACATGAAATAAAATCCAGCATGAAGTAGGCATGTTAAAGAGCATGTTCAGGTGCAAAACAACCTCATAGGATGCTTGAATTAAATCACACAAAAATGCCAAATAGTAACATGATGTAAAATGACATGTTCATGAACTTGTTCAAATGTAAAAACTAATGCCACCACTGGATTGGTGGGATTTTTCTACCCTAAAAACATATATAATATGTGGGGGTTGCTGAAGAAAAATTCTCACAAGTGCAATAAGTCAAATATTGCCTAAATTGGAAATAGATAGAAATGGAAAGTTGCCTAAAAGGGACATGTCCAGATCTGTACTTTCCAGAAGAGGAAAGGCCCGAATTGGAATGCACAGAAATGGACAAGGCCCGAAATGGAAGGATTCCTTCCTCTAGAAGGGAATATGCCCTGGAATTAAAATAAAAGAAAAAGGGAAAATACGGGGAGAGGGGATGACAGGTGGGTCCTGGTCCCCTGAGAGGCTAAGCAGTGGTTCCGGCTTGCGTGTGGCTGACTTGTGGGGCCCGCGGGGTCCCACTCGATGCCCGAGCAGAGGAAACAGGGGAGGGCACCGACGATGGCAGAACGCGGCAGAAGGCCTGCCAGAGTTGTTCTGGTGGACGAAAGCAGCGGCGGAGACGCTCAACGGGGTCGCGCGGAGAAACCGCACACCAGCATGGCACCCGGAGCACTTAACGACGATGAAGGCAACACCGACGACATGCGGCAGGGGCGGCGACGACGCACTCATGCGCGGTGGTGCAGCGGCCTAACCTAGCAACTAACAGTGATAGCGGACCCTTCGCGACATGATGATGTAGACGGGCAAGATTGAAAGCGCTACGGGGTTCGGGGTCCTCGCCGGAGACGAGGTTCGACGGAGAGGCGTTTGGGCGCGCGTGGCTAGTGTGACTAGAGCATGCAAAATATAGGGAGAAGGAGACGGGGAGGTTCGCATGCTCACCACAAGCACGGAGGTGCACTTGGTTACTCGAGAGGAGGTTGGAGATGGCGGAACTTGGCCGGAGACGAACGGCGACCGAACTGGAAGAAGACGAGGAAGGACTCGGACTTGCCATTCCTCGACGCCGTAGGGGAACTACTCGACGGAGTCGACGACGGTGGACTTGAAGTACATGCTTGGAGAGGCGGAGGTCGACGGAGGGCATGCCGGCGACGAGCACGTGCTCCTAGACGCGCTCGGGCACGACAGATAGCGGCAGATCTGGTGGTTCGGTGGCTTGGCAGTGGTGGTGAGGGGAAAGAGGGAACCCTAGCGGGTTTGTTGGGCATGGAGGGAGGCCTTATAGAGGGCCAGGAAGAGCAGGGCGAGCTCGTGTGCACTCGGCCACGCCATGTGCGTGAGCTGCGAGGGCGACTGTCGGTGTCAAAACCGGCAGATCTCGGGTAGGGGAACCCGAACTGTGCGTCTAGGCCGGATGGTAACAGGAGGCAAGGGACACGAAGTTTTACCCAGGTTCGGGCCCTCTCGATGGCGGTAAAACCCTACGTCCTGCTTGATTAATATTGATAATATGGGTAGTACAAGAGTAGATCTACCACGAGATCGAGGAGGCTAAACCCTAGAAGCTAGCCTATGGTATGGTTGTTGATGTGTATGTTGTCCTACGGACTAAAACCCTCCAGTTTATATAGACACCGGAGAGGGTTAGGGTTACACAAAGTCAGTTACAATGGTAGGAGATCTTCATATCCGTATCGCCAAGCTTGCCTTCCATGCAAGGAAAGTCCCTTCCGGACACGGGACGGAGTCTTCAATCTTGTATCTTCATAGTCCAGGAGTCTGGCTAAAGGTATAGTACGGCTACCCGAACACCCCCTAATCTAGGACTCCCTCAGTAGCCCCTGAACCAGGCTTCAATGATGACGAGTCCGGCGCGCAGATTGTCTTCGGCATTGCAAGGCGAGTTCCTCCTCCAAGTACTTCATAGAAGATTTTGAACACGAAGATAGTGTCCGGCTCTGCAAAATAAGTTTCCACATATTGCCATAGAGAGAATAATATTTACACCAATCTAATCTGTTGACGTATTCTGTAGCGTGTCACACCACGGCCAAGCCTTTATCCGAGTCGTTTCATTACCCACCTCAGCGCGTCATGCAAGGCGGTTTCCTTGGCACGTCTTGTTAAAGCAGAGATCGTGTCCCCTTATCCCGGGATTCTCATCAATATGGGCGTGGGTAACCCAACCACGCCATTGATTACGGCGCTTGGAGATAAGCGAGTTTTACCAGGCTGGTGGGGACATGTAGTCGCGTCCACCCATATAAGGGGATAGGGATCCACCCTTTCACCCACGCCTTCTTCCTCCTTCGCCTATCCATTCTTGCGCACTCGAGCTCCAGCGCCCAAGTCCGCACTCCCCACCTCAACCTTCTCCAGCCATGTCCGGAGCGGGAGGCAAGTGGATGGTCTCCTCCGTCATGGAGGGACACATAAAAAAGCTGAGGAAATCCGGATACCTGTCTAACGACATCGCGTACCGGCTTCCCGAAAAGGGGCAGCTCATCCCCACCCCTAGGCCCCATGAGAGGGTGGTGATTCTCCCCCATTTCCTCTACGGACTGGGCTTTCCTCTCCACCCATTTGTCCGGGGGCTCATGTTCTACTACGGCCTGGATTTCCACGATCTGGCCCCGAACTTCGTCCTCAACATCTCGGCGTTTATCGTCGTGTGCAAGGCCTTCCTCCGTATCTGCCCCCATTTCAGCCTATGGCTCAAGACTTTCAACGTCAAGACGAAGGTGGTGCGCGGCAACCAGGCGGAGTGCGGAGGCGCCATGGTGGACAAGATGGCCAACGTCCTCTGGCTCGAGGGCTCCTTTGTGGAGACCCTGAAGGGGTGGTTTTACATCACCAAGCCGCGCGACGCCGAATGGGTCGCACCCCCTGAGTTTCGATCCGGACCCCCTACGCGGCTCACCTCCTGGAAGGAGACGGGCCTGTCGTGGGGTAAGAAGGGAGAGCTGACCGGACTCCAAACATGCGTCCAAACCCTGGTGGACAAGAAGCTCAAACTTGTCAACGTAGTCCAGGTTATGCTCATCCGCTTGATCCTCCCGTATCAACAACGGGCTTTCAACCTGTGGGAGTTCGACCCGGCACGGCACCAAACTCTGAGCAGGCTCTTCGACACGACGTATGAAGATGCCTGGAAGGTGCTTTTCAAGGGCGCCGAGGCTCCTGCATCCGCTACCGAGGATCGCGGATTCAGTGCGCAGCGTCACGCTCTCGCGATAAGCTATTTTTTTCTTTTACAAGGTATCAGTTTTTCATAGTTTGACTCCATGCGGGCTCTAAACTCCCTTACCTTTGACAAGATTGGCAGGTGAGGTCCGGACAGATCAACTATCTGGCTCCTTTGCCCAAAGGCCCAGCGGACGCTCGTTTGGCGAAGCTGCTGGTTTCGGCACCCTATGTGGTGCCGGAGAAGAAGGCCGCGAAAAAGGCCGCGGGGACTCGAAAGAGTGCCCAGCGCCAAGAGGTGTTGGATCCATCATCCGATGGTTCTGAAGCGCATTCCTCCCGTGAAGACGAGGAGGAAGAAGTGGAGAACTCTCCCCCTCCAGCGGGAGGAGAGAAGAAAAGGAAGGCCGCCCTCTCTGGGGAGGCCGGAGGGTCCAAGAAGGGGAAAACCCTTCCTCCGGACTACTCCACCGACGCCGACGGCGGAGTGGAGTGGAAGCCCAGGGCCAAGCCCCTGGCAAAATCGTAAGTATCCGGATACCAGAGTAATTCAAAGTATTCGTTTATTGCACAACTTTCCCTTACGTCGAATATGTTTATGCAGCCCACCCAAAGACCGACTCGACGCGTCATCGAGCGGCTCACTGGACTTGTCGGATGTGAACTCGCTTCCGACGGCTTCCTCCCCCCGCCCTACGGACGAGACCGAAGTGTTGTCCCAACAGGTTCCAAGCCGGGAGGAGGTGGTCCTGGGGGCGCCGCAAGGCGACCTCCCGGACTCCAGGAGTAAAGGGGATGAAACCCCTCAGGGCTCCAAGTATGGCTCTAGGCCGGACACCGCTCCAGAACCTTCAGAGGTTCCAGAGTCCGACGGGGGACCTCCTTCCAAGAGGAGCAAGTCCGTCGTGCCGGTGGCCTCCGTCCAACCGGAGGCGCCAGACAATATGTTGAAGGCGCTCCAAGGCGCCTCCATCGACGAGGAGCACCGCACTATTATGAGTGCGGTGGTCCAGAAGGTTCAGTCCGCCAAGAGCGGACTGACTGAAGCTTGTACTAGCCTTTTAACAGGCTTTGAGGTAAGTAAAGAATGTGTAAATAATATTACCGCATAGACAGTAGCCCCTGATGCTCTGTTTGGCGCTTGGGAGGAAAAGCCGAATAGAGGATCAAATAAAATTCGCAGGAGTCTAACAGAAATGAGTCAATATGAATATGCAGGCTTCCCTGCTTGCGTCTGCCGCACTGACTGCGGAAGTGGACGCGCTAAAGCAGAACCTCGAGCGGTCCGAACAAGAGCTCGGGCGTGCTAAGAAGCAGCTCTAGGACAATGAAGGTAAGAAATACCTTGTTTTTAAATATATATAAAAAGGTGCAATTGCAAAGAATGACAGGATTATCGTGGCTATTTTAGGGGCCACGTCTGAAGTGGTGACCCTTAAGCAGGCGCTGGCCGAGGCCGAGAAGAAGGCGGCCTCGGAGCGCACCGAGCGGGAGAAGTATGAGGCCGAGGTTGGCAAGGTGCGGCAAGAGCTCCAGGCTCTCATGGAAAAACATGAGAGTTTGGAGCTTGACTCAAAGACGCGAGCGTCCAAGCTCGCGGTGGCTATTGAAAATGCCAAGTCTGCCAAGGACGAATCCCAGAAGACCCTCCGGGAGTTGGATGAGGTGAAGAAAATAGCGGTGGGTAAGGCATTCTTTATGCAAAGCAAACACATAAACGTGAGTTACTTGTTACTTAACCGAATCTGGAGCTCTCGAGGAGCGTTCGCAGATCTTCCCCGGAGTGTGTCTGATGCCGCTGCATTCCATCGAGCCGTGGAGGGCAGCTCGATGGAGAAGGTGTGCTGATCTCAGTATGCTGAGGCCGGACACCCCGTGCCCCTGAGCGACCAGCTGAAGCAACTGGTCGAGCCCCACAAGGCGGCCAAACAGGCCATGAAGGGCCTCATTGTTCGGCTATGGCCTGGAGGGGCTCTGCCTGGGAGCTATTTCGGGCTGGTGCGGCGGCTGGTGGAGGCCTGTCCAAGGCTCGAAGTCATCAAGGGCTCCGTCTACATTCAGGGTGCCTGTAGGGCCCTTGCCCGTGCTAAGGTGCACTGGGGCAAGCTGGATGCTGAGAAGCTTGTGAAGGACGGGCCACCGCCGGGGAAAGAGCATCGCAAGCCCCAGAATTACTATAAGGATGTTCTGAAGGGTGCCTGCCTTGTGGCGGATGAATGTTGTAGGGATGTAATTTTTGAGTGAAACTTGCTCATTTTGTCCTGTGCGCTGAAAACTTGTTTATATGCGCTAAGCAATGCTGTTGGAATTTTAAAATATTACCTTCTGTGCGGCTGTTTATCAATTCTGAGAGATGGTGAGTTGTTGGCTTCTGCCCCCGTGCCGCTAGTGCTGGGGTGTTCGGGGATAAACCTGAGCGCTCTTTTTCCCATGTTTGGGTCCTTCGAGGGAGGCGCTCAACCCAACGAACAAGGCAGTCGGACTATAATGCGTGAACACTCTCACTTAGCCATATAATTCTATAATTTTAAATTGCGGCGAAGCCCCTGGTATTCGGAAGACCGAGTTCGGGGCGCCATCCACGCCTTGGCCGGACAGAGCCGGCTCCTCGCCCTAAGCGGCATAAGTCTTTAGGGACTCGAAGAAACCTCTCGAACAGCGACCAACTCTCACTTCATCATGACAGTCAGTTTTAGCTTTCTCCACTGAGGTGCTCGATCCAGCTCAACTGGGGCACAATCGCAGTGGTTCTCCTAGTGCTACCTTAGCCGATATAGCGGAACGTAAGGCACCAAAACATAGGAGCAGGGAAACCCAACTATTGACTCAAGACATGATTCGGAGCCGATGAATATAATGCTATAAGTTTGGGGTGCCGCACTTGTTAAAGTGTTCGGACTTCTCACACCATATTGAGGGGTACTAAAGCCCCTGGCGTATTTTGGTCGTACCAACGTGTACGGGTGCAACATGTCGTTAAGGAACATATATAAAGGAAAAACGTAATGCAAAAATAGACGAAAGCTATGCATTGTTTATTAAAAAGGGGTGCAATCAAGGCAGAATGATACAAGTAATGCGGTAAGTGGAAGGTTGGACTAGTTATCATGTCCGTTCCAGGGGCAAGCTGCGGAATAGTATGCGAAACGGGTACACTGCTCGTGATAGAGACCACCTGGGAGTTTCATAATGCGGCGTGGCTTATCTGATTCCCTGGTTCTTGCATCACTTGTGCGGCAATTGAACTGCCGAACAGGCCTTCCGAAGGATGGAGTCCTGAAAGTAAGAGAAAATTAAAAAATTGGCAGCCCCTGTTACGGTTTAAGCCGTGTTTTGGGCGTGCCGTGATGGTGCCCCTCCCCCTATGCCCATGGTATCTCTAGAGCGTAGTTATGGTGCGCGAGGTACTAGCGTCACCTTTTTGCGAGGGTTGGGGTTCGGGCAGCATTGCTACACCTGCTCCGATCATGCCAGGCGGTCTTGTTGTAGGGTACTCCAGGCGCGCTTGACGGTGTCCGGTCGTTTAGTGGCCTGACTAGAGAACTGCCTGGAGAGGCTGCTTTGTACTTCCGCTGCAAGGGCCGCCGTGTGCTCCTCCATTCGGAGGGAGCGTTCGGTGTTTCCATTGACCGTAATTACTCCTCGAGGGCCTGGCATCTTGAGCTTAAGGTATGCGTAGTGCGATACCGCATTGAACTTAGAGAATGCGGTTCGCCCGAGCAGTGCGTGATAACCACTGCGAAACGGGACTATGTCGAAGATTAACTCCTCGCTTCGGAAATTATCCGAAGATCCGAAGACCACTTCAAGTGTGACTGAGCCTGTACAGTTGGCCCCTACACCTGGTATTACACCTTTAAAGGTCGTTTTGGTGGGCTTAATCCTCGAGGGATCTATGCCCATTTTCCGCACTGTATCCTGGTAAAGCAGGTTCAGGCTGCTGCCGCCGTCCATAAGGACTCTAGTGAGATGAAATCCGTCAATAATTGGGTCTAGAACCAATGCAGCGAATCCGCCATGACGGATGCTAGTGGGATGGTCCCTTCGATCAAAGGTGATCGGGCAGGAGGACCATGGGTTGAACTTTGGGGCGACTGGCTCTACCGCGTATACGTCCCTCAACGCGCGCTTCCGCTCCCTTTTGGGGACGTGGGTTGCGTATATCATGTTCACCGTCCGCACTTGTGGGGGAAAACCCTTATGTCCACTGTTGTTCAGCGGCCGGGGCTCCTCGTCGTCATCGCTATGCAGCCCCTTGTCTTAATTTTGGGCGTTTAACTTGCCTGCCTGCTTGAACACCCAATAATCCCTATTGGTGTGATTGGCCGGCTTTTCGGGGGTGCCATGTATCTGGCACAAGCGGTCGAGTATTCGGTCCAAACTGGATGGGCCCCTAGGATTCCTTTTAAATGGCTTTTTCCGCTGACGATTTAGAGCCTCTGAATCCGGCATTAACTGTCGTATCCTCAGCATTGTCGCTGTTAATGCGGCGCTTCTGCTTGTTGCGACGCGACCTGCCACTACTGTCCCTGGTGTCTGAATTACCAGGGTTCTTGGTCATATTGTTGCTACGAGCAAGCCAGCTGTCTTCTCCCGCGCAAAAGCGGGTCATGAGTGTCGTGAGTGCTGCCATAGATTTCGGCTTTTCCTGTCCAAGGTGCCGGGCCAGCCACTCGTCACAGATATTGTGCTTGAAGGCTGCTAGGGCCTTAGCGTCCAGACAGTCGACTATTTGATTTTTCTTTGTTAGGAACCGTGTCCAGAATTGCCTGGCCGATTCCTCTGGCTGCTGAATTACGTGACTTAGGTCATCGGCGTCTGGGGGTCGCACATAAGTGCCCTGGAAATTGTCGAGGAATGCGGCTTCCAGGTCCTCCCAACAACTGATTGATCCTGTTGGCAAGCTGTTAAGCCAATGCCGAGCTGGTCCTTTAAGCTTGAGTGGGAGGTATTTGATGGCGTGGAAATCATCGCCGCGGGCCATGTGGATATGAAGGAGATAATCCTCGATCCATACCGCGGGATCTATTGTGCCATCATATGATTTGATGTTTACGGGTTTGAAACCCTCGGGGATTTGATGATCCATTATTTCGTCTATAAAGCAGAGTGGGTGTGCGGCACCTCTGTACTGGGCTATATCATGACGTAGCTCCAATGAGCCTTGTCTACTGTGTTCGGCCCTGCCGAATTTGTGGCCGGCGTGAAGGTTACCGTCTCGAGCCGTGGGGCGCCCACGCAATCCGTAGATCGATCTTGTTTGCCTTGCCTTGTCCTCCAACATGTCTTGTAAGTCCAGCGCATATTCCCGTGCCTTGGTACGGGGTGCGGTTTGAGTGGAGGGCCGAGAGGCCTCTCTGTCGCGGCCACGAGGAGGTCGGTCGGCCGCATCAAGTGCTTCCTCCTCTAATCGGGGTAGCAACCTGCACTTTGGGTAGCTCTTGGAGGGGCATTCGAGTTTATGCTCTTCGGCCGCAAGGACTTCAGTCCATCTGTCGACTAGCAAATCTTGATCAGCTCTAAGCTGTTGCTGTTTTTTCTTGAGGCTTCTTGTCGTGGCCATAAGCCTATGTTGGAAACGCTCTTGCTCGACGGGATCCTCTGGCATGACAAATTCGTCGTCATCGAGGCCTGCCTCATCTTCAGAGTGAGGCATATAATTATCGTCCTCGACCTCTATGTCTGCCGGTCTCTCATGAGGGCTGGTTTCTCCATCCTCCTATGCTAAATCTTGCTGGAGCGGGTTTTCTTCGGCGCTTTCCGGAGTATTATTATCTCCCGTGTTGGAATCACCGTGTTTGTTTTGGCGGGATTTTGAGCGGCGCTGCTGACGCCGGCGCTTAGGCTATTTCTTGGAGGGGTCATCCTCCGCTGTTCCATCGCCATCTCCCTCTTTCGGGGTGTCCACCATGTATATGTCATACGACGAGGTGGCTTTCCACGGCCTAGTAGGCGCTGGTTCTTTATCATCTCCTTCATCGGCGTCCATACCGTCGAAGTCTTCGGAGTCGAAGTCGAGCCTGTCGGTTAAGTCGTCGACAGTGGCTACAAAGTGGGTGGTGGGTGGGCTTTGAATTTCTTCATCGTCCGTATCCCAACCTTGCTGACCATAGTCCGGCCAGGGCTCTCCTGATAAAGAGAGAGACTTCAGTGACTTCAGGATATCGCCAAGAGGCGAGGGCTGAAAGATGTCTGCGGCAGTGAACTCCATGACCGGCGCCCAATCGGATTCGATCGGCAGGGGCGCGGAGGGTTCAGAGTCCAGAGAGGAGTCCGGCTCCTTGGAGTCACGAGTCTCGCAGAGTACGGGGCTGGTGTTCGGCTTAATTGCCATTGGGGTTGCAGCCCCCGAGGTGGCGTCCAACTGCCCATCCTCGATCGGCACGGTTGGCTCCGAATTAAGGGTCGAAGCTGACGCGGGTGCGGCCTCCAGGGCACTGTTCGGCGGCAGAGCTAAATCATGCTCGTCGTGACAGTGCGGCGCGCTCGGCAGTGGCTCGAATCACTACTAGGAAAAGGCCTACTAATGGCGCACCTAATTTGGCCATTAATGGCGCATTAGTGGTGCGCCATTAGTGCCACGCCATTAGTATATTTTACTAATGGCGCACCACTGGTGTGCCATTAGTATCTGGTATACTAATGGCGCACCTCAGATGCGCCATTAGTATATACAATAGTGCGCCATTAGTATGCCTCCCAGGGGGCCATGTATACCCAGGTGCTTTGGCATACTAATGACGCACAACAACAAGATGCGCCATTAGTAACTTCGGCATACTAATGGTGCACTGTTTAATGATGCGCCATTAGTATCCTTTGGCATACTAATGGCGCACTATGATGTGATGCGCCATTAGTATGAATATTAGGTTTTTTTATTTTTTTATTTTCTGTTTTTTGCACAGGTTACAAAATGTATAATTGGAGAAAATATAGACAGCACACATCAACAACAGATTCATCGAATACAATAGAAGATTAGTCTCTGAATACAATTCATCATTTTAGTCTCCGAATACAGTTCATCATATTAGTCTCCGAATTGAAAAGACTGAACAAAGATAGAACATTATATTACAAGTCTCGAGACCGCGAGTTTGTCTTCACATTACAAGTCGATATCGATCATCTAAACTACCATCACATAGAAGAGAGCTGCGGTCATCACGATGAGCATCATCACGATGAAACTCGTCTTCATCCGGTTCCTCCAACGCTCCCTCCCCTCTCCCGCTAGATAGCGGGCATATCTAGATTTGGCCTCAGCCCTAGTGGTGTACCCTTTGTAACTGTTACCGCTGAATCGGTGAACCTGTCTCCGACACTCCTCCCAGTCGTTGTAGACTCTGGGAACCTTACCCTTGTAGACGACATACCACGGCATCGCTATGCAGTAGCCAAACGAAACGTTAGTACCAATTCACAGAGAATACATAAGCAATATATAAGTATGCAACAGAACGATCAGAACAGAAAAGCAAGACATTAATAGCATCGATTACAACTAAGTTGAACGACTCTTGAAACCAAAGAGACATACTACAAGTTCATTAAAGTTTAATTACAACATGAGCCAATCGATGTTTCAGAACTAGACACAGCATCACTGCTTTCGACTCGACTCAAGGGACCGGAGCGTGGATGAAGCTGCCGTCTATCGTGGGAGTCATGAAACAACGGGCGTTGTCAGCCTGCATTTGTAGGATTGTGTCGATGTCACTGTTGGACGGTTGATTTCTAAGGTAGAACTGCCCCGAGGTACGAAGGACATCTTGATGGATGATTTCCGCAAACTCCGACTGGATGTGAAAGAATTCTTGTCTAATGTCCGCGTCCTGGATTGCCGACACGCTCGCGGCCCAATCTTTGAGTCTACTCGGTAGCAGAAGTTGATGATGGTCCCGTACGATCGCCCGCATGTGATGGATGGCGTAGTAGGCACCCTTCTGACCGCCAAGCGGCTGCTTGACGCAGCAGAACATCGTATTGTGGGAGAACACGTGCTTGCCGTACTTACAAATAGGCCTGGTGAAGGTGCCTCCAGATTTGACGTAGCCGGGGAGAACATCATCAAGAACCTTCATGACATTTGTGTAGTCTACGTTCGACTGACGGTCCGGGTCGAAATACGTGGCCATGGAATATTTGGGGCTTAGGAGGATGAGCGTGCAACGTGTGTCACTGCAGAAAACACGGAATGTTAAAAGAAAAACGATCGAAATATAAGAATTCATATGTTAAGGGGCGGTTGAGGGGAGGACTTACTCGGGAAAGTAAGGCATGAGGAAGTTATCCTTATCTTGGTTTGCCAGAATGACGCCTTCGAGGTAAGAACTCGCGACTTGCCGGTCCCCAGCGCTGCCCAAGATCTTGGCACGCATGTAGAAGGGGTCGACTATCACGATGTCCGGGGTCTTGTCGCGAATGATCCGCATCTCCATACTCAGCGAAAATAGCCGAACGAAGGTGTAGTGCAGCGGATGAAGGTTCAACATAGCGTGGATGTCATCAAATCGCAGGACGATCGTACCCTTGATGGAGTTATCCACAAAGCCCTTGCCCTCTGGCACCTTGGCCAAGAAAACCGGGTATGCCACATCCTTCTCTCCGAGACGCCGCTTCTCCAAAGAAAGAACACTGTCATGCAGACTCCGCATAGCACCGGTTGCAGCATCGAGCATATTTCTCGGTAGCATCGGCCTACCCGCCACATGCACCCTCCTCAAGACATTCTCAGGTGAAGGTGGCCCGTCCTGAGCACGGATCGTACTCGGTGCCGGCTGGCCTGCACCCTTGTTAGTCTTTCTTTTGCGTTCCTTCTTCTTCTCCTGTAATGGGACCGAGTTCTACTCACAGACCGCCTTCTTGAGTGTGTTGGGGCTGATAATATTTTGCACCTCGCCTATCTGAGGCTCGGTGAAGTCGGCAGCTGGAGGCGTCTCCTGAGAGCTAAACGGCAGACGACGCCTGTTGCAACTTGGCTTCTCCGCGGTACCAGCTAGATCGCGCACGTCTTTTGTTGGGTTGGGTTCTTGAGAAGGAGGCCCCATGAAGTCGCCACCGTACCCATGATCGGCAAAGTACTGATCGACGTTGGCAAATGTATCATCGTCGTCGTCGTTCTGATCCTGTGCCATATGCATGTTTGGATCCAATGGCATAGGGATGTCCGGCACCGTTGCGGCGGTCTTGCCATGGGGCCGACTTGGCGCCGGCACGACTGGCGGTGTTGTCTTTGGGGTGGTGTCCCCCGCCCCCAAACGAATCTAGCTCTTTGGCCAAAGCAGGGGCCAGCTCAGGCAGGCGCTGAGGGTCATCACATCATCATCGTCGGCCCCGCCGGGTCGAATCGGAGGTAACAACTCGTCGCAGCCTGGCAGCACCCGAACCAGTTGAACCCTAAACAAGTTGGGTGGCATCTGGGTACCGTGGAACAAGGGGTTGCCCGGTTGAACGATTTTGCCCTTGGCGACATCGACCAACTCGTTGTTCACGAAGTGCAGGAGAGTGCACGGAACGTCGGCGGCGCCCTGCGAAAACATGTAGGGCGTCAGGGATGCCCAGTCAAAGGCAACGAGATGAAGTCTTCGGCGGAGAGAGGCTTAATTAGTTACCGTGATGATGGCGTTGAGCTCGGCTAATGTCGAGGCACCGCCAACGGCGGGCATGCAGTTGACGGAGGGGCCGCTTGCTGCAGAGGTGCCGGCCGGCGTACACCCGGGTGCATTAAGCTCCCGTGCCGGCACCGAAGACACCAATGGCCCCGCCATCGCGTTCTGCGAGTTGCTGGCCGTGAAGCTAGGAATCGGGGGCGGCCCCTGTTGGCCGCCCGCAATCCACGCACTAATACCCTGGATCAAGGTAGGCACAATGGTGGTGATCATCGCTCCGAGTTGTTGTTGCACTTGCTCTTGGACAATCTCCGGAATCTGTGCCACCTGTGCCCTGAGTTCTTGAACCTCGCGCGCCTGGCTTTCTGAGCTGGTATTTTTCTCCTTTCGCCCACCAGTGTTATAGTATGATGACCATTTTGTCGACAAGCCTTTGCCGGCCACATGACCAGCTGACGTCGGCTTACTGAGCTTATCCTTGTTCTTCATTACATTCAACGCCCTATTTAGAGTGGTGTCCCAAGGGTTGCTCTTAGTCGACCCCGCGCTACTGCTTTCAGTCGCTTGCGGAAGGAATGTGAACCATTTAGAAATTTGGCTTCATTAATTAGAATGCGACCATATGGAGCTAATTACGCGGGGGTGTATTCCTTACCAGAACAAGCTCAAGCGCCCTGGTCTTCGGATCCGTGGTAAGCTCCTTTGTTTTCGGGTCCTTCTTGTACCGGGCCCTGACAAAGTTCCTGGTCTGCTTGTCACCGTATTTATCAAAGAGGGGCGGTAGGCCTTGCTCGGCACAGTCCGCCTCCTCCTTGTCCCATATAGGCTCCGCCACTCTGTAACCGTCGGGACCGAGTGTGTGTTTCCCTAAGTTCAGCTCCCGCATTTCTTTCCCCCACTTACTTGATTCGGAGTTTGCGGTGCTCGAGCAATTGATCTTGAAGTCATTGTAGTCATCTTCGGTGATCAAAGGATTTTTCTCCTTGATCTTCTCATAACTCTCACCTTTCTCAATCATTCTCTTCACATTGCTTTTCCAAGTAGACAGGGCCTTGCACATCTTCGTGAGGGCAGCATTGTTCACTTTATTCCCTTTGAGGCTTGTGTTTTCAAATTCAGCGGGGAACTTGTATCGTTCGTCCAACTTCGTGAAGAGGAGGTTGCGCAAATTCCCTCGGTCAGGATGCCTCAGGTTCTCGGTGTTGATCGAGACGGTGCTCCGGAGAATGCACCCGAGCTGAAGCGAGTACCCCTTGACTATTCGTTCGGGCGCCGTTGGATTCCCGTCAGAGTCCACTTCAGTAACTTCCTCCTTGAGGGTGCGGAGCATGGTCGGGCGCCGGTCCTTCCGTTGCCTCTTCCGTTGGCTGCCATCTGTGTGTGCGCCGCCATCATTAGTGGTGGCATCCTCGGCGGCACCATCAGTGGTGGCATCAGTGGGGTCATCCTCGGCGGTACCATCAGTGGTCTCAGGATCGGTGGGGAAGGAGGCATCCTCACACAAGTGAGGTTGTTCCTCCATCTCCTGGGACAGCTTCCAGAATGCCTTGCCGCCCGAACCCCCGGCCTCATCGTTGTTGGCAATGTTTCTCTCTAAATAGGACCAAAGTTTGGTCAAAAAGTTGGTTATTGTCAAGGAACAAGATCATGGTCTCATCATTTAGGGTTTGTCGACACTGAGGCATCCTAAAAGCTAAGCTTTTATCATTGAGGGTTTTTCGATGCCGAGGCACCCTAAAAGCCTAAGCTTTCATCATTTCGGTTTTTATCGACACCGAGGCACCCTAAAAGCCATGCATTAGTCACAAGTACGCCGGGGCACTTGATCCTACTTAATTAACTACTAAGATACCCCGGCCCATGCATTAGTCACAAGTACTCCATATGTCCTATTTTTAGCAAAGTCATGCTAAAATTCATGGAAAATTTCAGCATGACCTTTGTTGAAAATAGGACATATGGAGTACCCGAATTTGCCGGAACAGAAGTTAATCGACATTCCGGCAAACTCAAGGGCCTCTCGGGTGGACAAGGCAAAAAAGGCCTCCATCACAACATGGAAAATACATTGGCATGTGAAGAGGTGAAACAATATATGCATCTCCAAGCAGTATCATTCAACATTTTGGACAAACCACTACAAGCAACATGAGACACTGAAAACAATTGCTACCAATGAATCTACACTTCTATAAGAAAATAAATCAGAAACTTAGTCTGTCATCATTAGGCAGCCACCATTAGTTATTCCGTTATGTTAAAGCAGAAATAGAAAAATAGACTGAAAACACTAAAATCAGAAACAAATCCAACTGTACAGGCCAATGCATATAGGAAAAGTGAGGGGTTGAACTTCATTTTTTTTCCAGGTTTTCTAGGGTGTATGAGGTCTGCTCTAATTTGTTTTGAAAAGTGAACCTGCTGTACTGGCCAATGCATATAGGAAAAGTGAACCTGCTGTACAGGCCAATGCATATAGGAAAATTAAGTCATGGAGAGTTGTTCATGATGTTCCTTGCCTTTTTTTGTCGAACAAACTTGATGCTTAAATTTTGGGTCTGAACATCAAGGATTACTTTGTACTAGTTTACAGAGACGGGGCAGAACAGTTACTTGTTGTATATATATTGCAATGTTTCTCCAATTTATCAGCTCTCAGTCATAGTAGTACAATATACTTGGTGTATTTATGGGTCCACTTAGCATGAAGGAGCTTGATCAAATTGAGAATCAAACAGAAATATCGTCAAGCATATCAGGTCAAAGAAGGCAAAAAACTTGTTACATAAGGTAAGGTTCAACAGTTTCAGAACTTTTTCTGTGATAGAAATACTGCTTCAGTTTAAGAACATGTCTTAGTTTTGAATTCTCTTAGTGAAAACCTACTTCAAAGCATCTAAATGGTGATGTATCCATCGTAGTTAGGATTTAGCTCAACATTTAAGAAAAAAATTTCTATAGAGTTAGGTTCACTATATATGACAGTGTTGTTAGTGGTTATGCCTTGCTTATGTCAAAGCCGCATATTTTTGGAGAATAAGGTATTCCTTGATGAGCTATTTGACCTTAGAAATAAGGTACTGATGGATCAGGAACTTCGTACAATCCTCACCCTAGATAGTATGCTCCTTCTGTTACTATTGTTTATTTAATGGCCAACAAAATGAGCTGCAAGAGCAAGAATTGCAGGATCAAACCAAAAATCTGATGAAGAAGAAAGTATCAGTTGGATTTGTTGTCGACGCCAATTCCCTACTGGAGCAGGATGTGCAGCAAGAGATGGAATAAAAGGACTATTTTGCATTGTTTTAACAATCCATCTACTAGCGTGACCATATCCCTCAGTTTTTGCTCATACAACACAAATGCATTTGGTGCATGAATTGAGCCAGTGCACCTGATACGTTCACACTCTACCATAGCCATCCGTCAAAAAATTGACAGTTACACCAAGACAGATAAATGGCTCTCTAAACACTCCATTCCTAACCTGATATGAGCATACAACGATCGGCCAGTATAAAGTGAGGCTTTTTGGCTCCCGGGCTCCATGAAGCCCGAATTTTATTAAAAATTGACCTTCTAAGTTTCAGAAACATCTGAGAATATACACAAGTACTTATAGATGTATACTAGATGTGTGTAAAATTTCATTATGAAGTAAGTTTTCATGTGAGTTGTACAAAAAAAATCATGTACTTCTATAGACAATTTAAATTGGGAAGTCTTCCAGAAATGTATATCTACCGGGCAAAAATTGGAGACAGAAATAAGTCTAGGACAAAAAAATTTAGCAACTTCAAATTGACCCATATTCTTTGTAGCTTAAGCAACAAAGTTAATTCCAATAAAGGAACTTGTCTATGAAACTTGTATTAAACTTCTTACATGGAAGGAAATATATGGAGTTCTCCAGAAAAATAAATGCATCGTGGA
>NC_041384.1:229409819-229433294 GCF_002162155.2 Triticum dicoccoides | reverse complement strand
CTGGCGACGGTGGTGTGGACGGGGAGAGCGGCACCGAGGAGACGAGGACGACGGGGCGGCGGGGCGGCGGTGTCGGGAGAGGAGAGGGCGGCGTCGCGGCGTCGGGGCGGAGACGAGGACGACGGGGCGGCGTCGGGAGAGGAGAGGGGAAGGGGATCGAGGGCGAGGGTGAGGGAGAGAGAGGGGATATGTTTGGGCCGGGGATAGGAGAGGGGAAGGGGATCGAGGGCGAGGGCACAATATTAATGACGCACCACCCCTCGGTGCGCCATAAGTACATCCATACTAATGGCGCACCTCACCCTCGTGCGCCATTAGTATTTTTTTTTGATTTCTGCTCGAGCCAACAGGTTATCTTCCACCTGACCTGATCCACACCAAGTTCCCTCTACTAGCTCGACTGGTTAGCAGCCAGTTCTCACACCAGGAGGTGCTGGGTTTGATTCCCAGGCTCCACAATTTTTTTTATGCATTTAAAATGTTGTTTGATACTTATTTGTGTTTAAATATGTTCAAACTTGTTTAAATCATAACAGTAATATTTTTTTTATAAGACAGTAATAATTTTTTTAAAAATATCATCAAACAGTAATGTCGGTGGAGCGGGGGAGGGTGCGCGGGGTGCGGGGGGTCGGCGGCGGCGGTTGAGTAGGGGAGGGGTGCGGGGGGTCGGCGGCGGTGGTTGAGTAGGGGAATCGAGGGTGCGGGGGGTCGGCGGCAGCGGCCGGTGGACCGGGGGGTGCTCGGCGGCGAGGGGGACCGGATCTGGCGAGGTGGGATAGCGATCGAGATGGAGGGGGATCGAGATCGAGTGTCCATGAAATTTAAAAATATTCATGATAGTTCAAAAAGTGCCCATGAAATACAATCGAGAAATGAGGGCTACGATTTAAATACAATCGATCTTAGCTAGCTATCTGTTCACAATCTTCTTGCCCTTCTTTTTCACAAATGGAGTTCTTCTGTGGAACGGACGTCCTTTAGGTAGGGTGGTCCTGCTTCTTCTTGTGGTGTATGCTGCTACTTCATCATCGTCGTCATGTTCGATCCTCGGGTCGCCGTACTTGTCGAAGTCCTGCTCATTGGCTACTCCATCCATTCCGATGATCTTCCTTTTGCCTCTCCTCACGACAACACGACTGGGCTTTGACGGGTCGGCAATGAAGAAGCATTGGTCCACTTGGGAAGCCAGTACCCATGGCTCATTTTTCGTGGTGACGTTTGCGCCCGCGGTCTTGGATTTGGCTTCGGGTATAACCATGGTAGTGAAATACCGGTCTTCTTTTAGGACGCTCTTCACCCATCTGACACAGAACATCGGGACCTTCTCTCCAGCGTAGCTCAGCTCCCAGATCTCCTCGATCCTTCCGTAGTATCTGTCCTTGTCGTTACCGGTTTAGGATTCCATCGTTACCTTGGAGTTCTAATAACCATCGCTCTTCATGTCCTTGGCCTCGGTGTAGAATGTGTAGCCGTTGATATCGTATGCCTCATAGGTCATCAGGTTCTGCTCGGCGCCCTGTGACAAGGCGAATATGAGTTGTTCTTCCGTGGAAGAATCCTCATGTAAAGGGTACGACAGAAGCTTCTGCTTGAACCAACGCGTGAAACATGAGTTGTGCTCTTTGAGTATATCTCCGTCCGTCCTCTGTTGGCCTCGGTCATTGTATGTCTTCTTAATAAAGGTTTTGTGCTCTACCACCCAAGGATCGACCACGTCTATGTGTTGTAGCGCGACTAGGTTTGCTCTTTCAAAGTCGGCGAGTCGACCCTCGAAGTCTACATGCATTTCGCGGCGACCCTCATGGTGACCCCATCTAGCAAGCCTGCCGAGGTGCCTGTTGACGGGCAGACCAACGGGGTTCTCGATGCCTAGATAATTCGTGCAGTAGGAGATGCACTCTTTGGTCAGAAAGCCCCTAGCTATGCTTCCCTCTGGACGTGACATGTTGCGAACGTATCCTTTGATGACACCATTCATCCTTTCGAACGGCATCATGCTGTGCAGGAACGTCGGCCCGAGTTGGATGATATCGTCCATGATATGGACCAGCAGATGCACCATAACGTCGAAGAATGCAGGCGGGAAGTACATCTCAAGCTCGCATAGTATCACCACGATCTCTTCCTGTAGCATTCTGAGTTGCCTCATGCCAACAGACTTCCGAGAGATGACGTCGAAAAAGTTGCATAGGCCAAATAGCGTTTCACGGACGTGCGCGTCCATGATCCCACGGATTGCAACTGGAAGTATCTGCGTCATCAGCACGTGACAGTCGTGAGACTTCATCCCGCTGAATTTCTGCTTCGCTGGGTCTAGGTATCTGCTTATCTTCCCCGCATAACCGTAAGGAAGTTTTACTCCTAGGAGGCAGGTGAAAAACTGCTCGATCTCCTCCTGACTTAGAGTGAAGCACGCGGGAGGGTAGTCATTTCCGGTCTTCTTGGCCTTTTTGCCTTTGCGACGACTTTCCGTGTCCTGCTTCGCCTCATCATCATCATCATCATCATCATCATCATCATCATCATCATCATCATCATCATCATCATCATCATATATAGCGTGAAGCTCCTGCCTGATTCCCATTGATTTCAAGTCTGCCCTTGCTTTCGGCCCATCTTTGGTCCTCCCTCGCATGTTGAGCAGGGTACCAAGCAGATTCTCGCACACGTTCTTCGTGATATGCATTACATCAAGGCTGTGAGGCACACGGTGGATCTTCCAGTACGGCAAGTCCCAGAAAACAGACCTCGTTTTCCATA
This sequence comes from Triticum dicoccoides, assembly GCF_002162155.2. Taxonomy (NCBI): domain Eukaryota; kingdom Viridiplantae; phylum Streptophyta; class Magnoliopsida; order Poales; family Poaceae; genus Triticum; species Triticum dicoccoides. The sequence continues at coordinate 229,430,531 of NC_041384.1, read as the reverse complement.
CCTTCACCAGCGGCTCTGGCGCCTTTCGCTTCTTTCCCGGCTCTGGCGCCTTTTGCTTCTTTCCCAGCAGTGGGCAATCTATCCAATTTTTCAACAGCTCGTCTATTTCCTCGCCGCTCCTCGTACGCGGGCGTCCTCGGGGTGCGGTTTCACCATCGAACAGATCCTTGCGTTTTCTCCACGGGTCATCGTCGCGAAGCCACCTTCGATGTCCCATGAACACGGTTTTCAAAGAACCGGGATCTCTATCTAGCTGGCGATACATTGTGTCATCCATGCACCTAACGCATCCAGAAAATTCGTGGACCACCTGCCCCGCGACATATCCGTAACCGAGATAGTCGTGCACCGTCGTGAGCAGCGCGGCTCTCATAGGGAAATATTCTTTCTCTGCGGTGTCCCACGTATTGGCTGGCGTTTTCCATAGCGTGTCAAGCTCCTCTTTCAGCAGCCCCAGATACAGATTGATGTCATTCCCTGGTTGTTTCGGTCCTTCAATTAGCATACTCATGTGATTGTACTTCCTCTTCATGCACAACCAGGGGGGAAGGTTGTACATCCACACAAACACAGGCCAGGTGCTATGTGTGCTTCTCTGGCTGCCAAACGGAATGACTCCATCGGTGCTCGCGCCCAGCATGATGTTCCTTGGATCGTTCCCAAATTCTAGGTCTTCGAAGTTCAACGCTTGCTACTAGCTCGCATCCTTAGGGTGACTCAGCATCTTGTCTTTTTTATCTATCTCCGGATCATTTGCGTCATCTTCTTGCTTCTTCTCCTCCCTATCCGCGTGCCAACGCAGGAGCTTTGCTACCTTAGGGTCCGTGAAATACCACTGCAGACGAGGAGTGATCGGAAAGTACCACACCACTTTTCGAGGAGCTTTCTTCCTCTTCTTGTATCGAGTGACGCCGCACACCGGACATATGGTAGACTCCGCGTGCTCGTCCCGATAAATGATGCAATTGTTCATGCACACATGGTATTTCACGTGCAGTAAATCCAGAGGACACACGATTTTCTTCGCCTCCTCCAAACTGGTCAGGCACTTGTTCCCCCTGGGAAGACGTTCGTGCCAGAATGACATGTTCTCGTCGAAGCATGCGTCGGTCATTTTGTGTTTTACCTTCATCTCCAGAGCCATAAGCGTTACTTTCAGGCAGGTATCCTCGGGCCTGCATCCTTCATACAATGGAGTAACCACGTCTAACTCAAGTTGATCCATCTTGGCTTTCTCTCGGGCGGCAGCTCTTGCATTATCCGTCTGCTTGAGAAGCAGCTCTTGAATATGAGGGTCCTGCACCCAGCCCATCGATGGTCTAGCGTCATCTGCTCCACCGGCATCATCATCTTCATGATCATGTCCGTCGTCTGCTCCGGCATCTTCCTCATCATTATGTCCAGCATCTTCTACATGATGACTGTGTACAGCATCACCGTTGTGATCATCTCCTGGGGATTCTTCGTCTTCTCGCCCGCCCGAGCCGTGGTGGTTGTCTTGCTGCCCTTCCTCATTTCTTGCCCGGCCCCCATGGACGACTTCGTAGTCATCTTCATCACCTTGCCACCGATAGCCATCCATGAAACCACGCAAGAGCAGGTGGTCTCGCACCTGCCCGGATTCCGGGTCCGCAATAAGGCTCTTCAGCTTGCATCTTCGACACGGACATCTTATCTCCGTCTCGTTCTTTTGAAGCATCTCGGCCTTTGCGGACCTCAAAAACCTATTCACGATGCCTTCGGTCATCATGCGGACCATGGTCGCCTGCGGGGTAGAGCAAAACGATATTTTAGAACCAAGAAAAAATTTGGCATGACTTTACCTAAAAATAGGACCAAAAAGAATGCTTAATGCCAAAATTCTCGCCGAAACGGAAATGAATCAACATTCCGGCAAAATATTGGCAACTACCGCATTTCAAATACCGGTACACCTCCAAACACAAACACATATGCAACACCACAAACATATGCAACACCACAAACATACATAGATCTAGGTAGGCCATAAAAAGTGCATGTGCACATTGTTGTAGGGAGAACAACATAAATATAGCTTCCCCCCTTACTTACCTATCAAAACAAGGTAATTTAACCACTTAAATTGAATGAATCTATGGTGGAAATGAGGTGAAAAAGAGGAGGCACCCGAGACAAGGAGGAGGTGGAGAGAATGAAGTGGGGAGAAAGTGGGTGTGGGTAGGAGAGGCTGTCCAAAATATCTTGTTGCTGCCACTTACTAATGGTGCACCAACTCTAAATGCGCCATTAGTAATCCAGGTTACTAATGGTGCACCTTCTGGTGGTGCGCCATTAGTAGTTTTGCAAAAGAAAAAAAACATACTAATGGCGCACTGTTCCATAGTGCGCCATTAGTAGTTTTGCAAAAAAAAGGAATAAAAAATATAATTAAAAAAACATACTAATGGCGCACTGTTCAACAGTGCGCCATTACTAGTTTAAACTAGTAATGGTGCACGGTGGAACAGTGCGCCATTAGTAGTTTTGCAAAAAAGGGAATAAAAAATATAATAAAAAAACAACACTAGTGGCGCACTTTCCGACCGGTGCGCCATTACTACTTACAACTAGTAATGGTGCACTGTGTCTGGATGCGCCATTAGTATGTTTGGACAGGCGCACTAGTTCAAAAAAAATTTGATACTAATGGCGCACCCTGAGCCAAGTGCGCCATTAGTAGTTTCAACTCTAATGGCGTATCAGAAGGTGGTGCGCCATTAGTATATACTAATGGCGCACCGCTTGTCTGGTGCGCCATTAGTGTCAATCCCATCTATAGCCCTTTTTCTAGTAGTGAATCCGTCGAAGATCAAGTCCCCGCAGATGTCAGCCGTGTAGTTTAAACTTCCAAATCTGACCTGACGGCCAGGGGCGTAGCTTTCGATCTGCTCCAGACGGCCAAGCGAATTGGCCCGCAGTGCGAAGCCGCCGAAGACGAAGATCTGTCTGGGGAGGAAGGTCTCACCCTGGACTGCATCGCTATTGATAACCGTAGGAGCCATCGAGCCTGACGGTGATGACACAGAGGAACTCTCAATGAAAGCACCAATGTCGGTGTCAAAACTGGTGGATCTCGGGTAGGGGGTCCCGAACTGTGCGTCTAGGCCGGATGGTAACAGGAGGCAAGGGACACGAAGTTTTACCCAGGTTCGGGCCCTCTCGATGGAGGTAAAACCCTACGTCCTGCTTGATTAATATTGATGATATGGGTAGTACAAGAGTAGATCTACCACGAGATCGAGGAGGCTAAACCCTAGAAGCTAGCCTATGGTATGTTTGTTGATGTGTATGTTGCCCTACGGACTAAAACCCTCCGGTTTATATAGACACCGGAGAGGGTTAGGGTTATACAAAGTCGGTTACAATGGTAGGAGATCTTCATATCCGTATCGCCAAGCTTGCCTTCCACGCTAAGGAAAGTCCCTTCCGGACACGGGACGAAGTCTTCAATCTTGTATCTTCATAGTCCAGGAGTCTGGCTGAAGGTATAGTCCGGCTACCCGAACACCCCCTAATCCAGGACTCCCTCAGGGACCGAGGAAGGGGAAAGGTGGGTGCGGGCACGGGCGGAGCCGCTGATGGCTGGGCCCCACCAGGCCATGTGGAGGTGAGGCAAAGGGGGTGAGCGAGGCGCGAGTGGGAAAGGGAAAGAGGGGAGAGCTCGCGGGCAGGCGAGCGGGCTGGCTGGCGCGCTGGGCCTGATGGTGCGGGGTGCTAGCTGGGCCGGCCTAGGAGGCTGAGGCCCAGGGGGTGCTGCTGCTACTCTTTATTTCTTTTTATCTCAAACAGAGAAACAAAGAGAAAAGTGCAAGGGTCTAGAAGAGGAATTTGAGATATATGAAAATATTACCAAGCACCCGAAAATGTGTACTATTTGGATAAAATGGCTTGGGGATTTTTAGAGGCAGAAAAATAATTCAAGTTTGAATTAAATTCAAACTTGAACCATGTTTGAACCCAACCAAACCAAGTCCAAAGGAAGTGAAATTTGGCAGAGAGGTTTATGACATAGTAATAGAATATTGGGGAGAAAATGAACATTAATGGAGGCTAATAATATTGCTTGCCTACAAATAAGGGAAGGAAGAGGTGGGGAGATGAGGGGGAGTTCATGCATGGATCACACATGGATCAAGCCACAAAATAACATGAATAAATACACAATGCACATGGTGAGGATAAGAATGCAAGATGACTTAAGCACCACAGAACATGATATGAACATGATGCAAACATGTGATGGCAAAAAGGATATGACAAGAATAGCAAGACAAAGCAAACCCAAAATGAAACCCACAAAGAGGAAAACCACTTGGAATAGATGAAGAACAAGTTGGATATATTGCCAAATATGGTAGTTTTACATCTGGGGTGTTACACGCGTGCGTCAAAAATCGTACATTAGCTCCCCACACAGAGCGAGATCGGTTCTTGATGTGTCGTTGTACTAGCCACTTCGACTCGATGGGAGGGATTCATGCGTACACATGCATGTGTGTGTGCTCAAATTGTATCATGCATGTCATCCCAGAGCAAAAATAATAATCCCATCCTAAGTCGAATTAACCTCTCTTGTTATCAGGCAAAATGCAGTGATGGACCAAGTGAGCCCACAGATGGAAAGCATCGATATCGTTGATAACTGCTTAAGTAGGTGCGAGAGGACAACCACCACCGCTTTGCATGTGGGCCAAACATATATATGTGGAATACCCAAAATGCACTACTTTGATGTGCCACATGCCTCAAAAACCATAAACCATGCACCCACACAGAGCGAGGTTCATGAAGCATACTACATATGATGGTCCCCTTCCCCCCTATTCACCGCATACTATATTCTCCTGTCGTAATATATGTACAAGCCAAAAGAATCCTCATCGATGGTGAAATTAATTAACCTCTCCCGATGTAGGTCAAAGTGATGCATGCATGCATCGACGATGGCCTCATGGGCCCACAGATGGAAGCATCACACGCGAGTGTCCTAGCTAGGATAACCACCGCGTGCATGCATGTGGCCCAAAAAGGTGTTGTGTGATGTTTGAATAGCCAATTTCACAATTTTGATGTGGCACGTGCCGTGGAAACCAAAAGGTCACGACACTGAGTGAGGTGTACTTGTTCACGGACGCATACGTATAGTATATATGCTAGTCCCCTCCCACCTCTTCGTCGTGTACTATATACCACCATAAAACAAACAAAAAAGATTCTACCTTGCTGGTAAAATTAACCCCACTGTCGGTTGTTCATCAAAGTGATGGACGGCGACCTCGCGGGCCCATAGAAAGCATCACACGTGAGTATCGAGTGTCGTGTAGGACAACCATCGACTGCATGTGGCCAAAACATGTTGTATGGAAGGGTTATGTGATGTTTTAAATAACGATTTCACGACTCTGATGTGGCACCGACCTGCCTAACAAAATAGCCAACCCACACGGTGGCTCACAACTTGTAGTGTACTGCGAGCCACCCGCCACTCCCAGATGCACACACCCACACACACCCCGAATCCACCGCAACTATGATGCATGTTAAATTAATTATCCCGCAGTGAACATTTGTTACCAAAGGAGGGACGTTTTAATTACAAAAAAATCACAGAGATCATTAAGATGTTTAGTACATTAATTGATTGATTTTCTACAGGTATAATGTGCAAAAATCAAATTTGAGCTACATGCACACGTGACAATGCACCTAAATGGATTGCAAAAACACATGTGTCTCACTGGGTGCATGTTTACTCCCCGTGCAACAAATTTCAAACATTGAGAATCTTGATTTTTAAATTCAAGTACATCCAAAACTTATTTGAAGTTCATGAAACTTATCGTATTGTCATATGGACACCAATACAAAGTGGCATTGTACTTTTTTTGTCAAATTTGAGACCAGTTTTGATGTAATCTTTATCTAATTACAAACGGGAGATTATTAATAATTGGGAACCAATATCCCAAACAGATTATTTATTCGAACCGTGAGTGTTAGACCAACAACGGATACATGCTTTGGTTAAGTAATAAAACGGCAGCATTAATCATCCAAATAGAAAAACAATATACGTGCCGCCATGCGACCCGTGTGTCGTGCAAGCAGGCGTGAGTTGATGGGACACATGCGAGCCGTCCGCCACGCAGGCAGACAGGGAGGCGTGCGTGTAGCTGTGTGAATTAACGGAGGCGTGCTCACTATGCTATGTCATCGGGAGGTGTGCGAGTAGCTGTGTGAAACTTTGGTAGGCATGCCAGCACTCCGATGCGTAGGCTCACCGGGAGGCGAGCCATCGGTTTGACCGCCGCCCACCACTCTACCACAACTCCCACTACTCCATATTAATGGTACGTCCGAGCGGCCACACCCCCCATCCTCGCCACACACACACAATCCTCTCTCTCCGCTTGCATCCTCGATGCCGCTCTCAGTCCTCAAAGTCATCAGTGTATGAGGAAGCCGCCGAAGCGCCCCATCGGAAGGAGTAGCGACGCCGGTGAGTTATCGCTGCACCCTGATGTTGTCGATGTTAGGGAATGTAGTAATTTTGAAAAAATTCCTACGCACACTCAGGATCATTGTGATGCATAGCAATGAGAGGGGAGAGTGTGTCCACGTACCCTGATAGACCGAAAGCGGAAGCGTTAGCACAATGCGATTGATGTAGTCGTACGTCTTCACGATCCGACCGATCCACGTACCGAACGTACGGCGCCTCCGAGTTCAGCACACGTTCAGCTCGATGACGTCCCACAAACTCCGATCCAGCAGAGCTTCACGGGAGAGTTCCGTCAGCACGACGGCGTGATGATGGTGATGATGTTGCTACCGACGCAGGGCTTCGTCTAAGCACCGCTACGACATAGCCGAGGTGGAATATGGTGGAGGGGGGCACCGCACACGGCTGGAATAGATCAACAGAACAACTTGTGTGTTCTAGGGTGACCCTGCCCCCGTATATAAAGGAGCAAGGGGGGAGGCGGCCGGTCAGGAGGAGGGCGCGCCAGGGGGGTCCTACTCCCACCGGGAGTAAGACTCCTCCTTTTCCTTGTTGGAGTAGGAGAGGAGAGGAAGGAAGAGAGGAGGAGAAGGAAAAGGGGGGGCTCCTTGTCCAATTCGGACTAGAGTGGGAGGGGGCACGCGACTGCCCTGGCCGCCCCTCCTCTTCTCCCACTAAGGCCCATGAGGCCCAATTAACTCCCCCGAGGATTCCGATAACCACCTGGTACTCCGGTTTTTATCCGAAACCACTCGGAACACTTCCGGTGTCTGAATATAATCGTCCAATATATCGATCTTTACGTCTCAACCATTTCGAGACTCCTCGTCATGTCCGTGATCATATCCGGGACTCTGAACTACCTTCGGTACATCAAAACACAAAAACTCATAATACCGATCGTCACCAAACTTTAAGCGTGCGGACCCTACGGGTTCGAGAACTATGTAGAAATGACCGAGACACGTCTCCGGTCAATAACCAATAGCGGAACCTGGATGCTCATATTGGCTCCTACATATTCTACGAAGATCTTTATCGGTCAAACCGCATAACAACATACGTTCTTCCCTTTGTCATCGGTATGTTACTTGCCCGAGATTCGATCGCCGGTATCTCAATACCTAGTTCAATCTCGTTATCGGCATGTCTCTTTACTCGTTCTGTAATGCATCATCCCGCAACTAAATCATTAGTCACATTGCTTGCAAGGCTTATAGTGATGTGCATTACCAAGAGAGCCCAGAGATACCTCTCCGACAATTGGAGTGACAAATCCTAATCCTGAAATACGCCAACTCAACAAGTACCTTCGGAGACACCTGTAGAGCACCTTTATCATCACCCAGTTACACTGTGACATTTGGTAGCACACAAAGTGTTCCTCCGGTAAACGGTAGTTGCATAATCTCATAGTCATAGGAACATGTATAAGTCATGAAGAAAGCAATAGGAACAAACTAAATGATCATCATGCTAAGCAAACAGATGGGTCAAGTCAATCACATTATTCCCTAATGATGTGATACCATTAATCAATGACAACTCATGTCTATGGTTAGGAAACATAACCATCATTGATTCAACGAGCTTGTCAAGTAGAGGAAAACTAGTGACACTCTGTTTGTCTATGTATTCACACATGTACTAAGTTTCCGGTTAATGCAATTCTAGCATGAATAATAAAAGTTTATCTTGATACAAGGAAATAAATAATAACTTTATTATTGCCTCTAGGGCATATTTCCTTCACTCTCCCACTTGCACTAGAGTCTATAATCTAGTTCAAATCATCATGTGATTTAACACGAATAGTTCACATCTTTATGTGATTAGTTCACATCTCCATGTGACTAACACCCAAAAGGTTTACTAGAGTCGACAATCTAGTTCACATCGCTATGTGATTAATACCCAAAGAGTGATCATGTTTTTCTTGTGAGAGAAATTTAGTCATCGGGTCTGCCACATTCACAGTCGTATGTATTTTGTAATTTTTCTATGTTTACAATGCTTTGCACGGAGATACTCTAGCTAATTGCTCCCACTTTCAATATGTATGTAGATCGAGACTTAGAGTCATCCAGATCGGTGTAAATGCTTTCATCGATGTAACTCTTTACGATGAACTCTTTTATCACCTCCATAACCGAGAAATATTTCCTTAGTCCTCTAAGGATAATTTTGACCGCTGTCCAGTGATCTACTCCTAGATCACTATTGTACTCCCTTGCCAAAATGATGCTAAGGTATACAATAGGACTGGTAAACAACATAGCATACTTAGGAATGACTTTTCATTCTCTTTCTATTTTCTGCTCTGGTCGGGTTTTGAGTCTTTACTCAACTTCACACCTTGCAACATAGGCAAGAACTCCTTCTTTGACTGTTCCATTTTGAACTACTTCAAAATTTTGTCAAGGTATGTACTCATTGAAAAAACTTATCAAGCATCTTGATCTATTTCTATATATCTTGATGCTCAATGTGTAAGTAGCTTTATCGAGGTCTTTCTTTGAAAAACTCTTTTCAAACACTCCTTTATGCTTTCCAGAAAATTCTACATTATTTCTGATCAACAATATGTCATTCACATATACTTATCAGAAATGTTGTAGTGCTCTCACTTACTTTCTTGTAAATACAGGATTCACCGCAAGTCTATATAAAACCATATGCTTTGATCACTTTATCAAAGCATATATTCCAACTTCCGAGATGCTTGCACCAGTCCATAGATGGATCGCTGGAGCTTGCCCACTTTGTTAGCACCTTTAGGATTGACAAAACCTTCTGGTTGCATCATATACAACTCTTTTTTAAGAAATCCATTAAGGAATGCAGTTTTGACATCCATTTGCCAGATTTCATAAATGCGGTAGTTGCTAACATGATTCAGACAGACTTTTAAGCATCGATACGAGTGAGAAAATCTCATCGTAGTCAACACCTTGAACTTGTCGTAAACATTTTTGCGACAATTTGAGCTTTGTAGATAGTAACACTACTATCAGTGTCGGTCTTCCTCTTGAAGATCCATTTATTCTCAATGGCTTGTCGATCACCGGCCAAGTCAATCGAAGTCCATACTTTGTTCTCATACATGGATCCCATCTGAGATTTCATGGCCTCAAGCCATTTTGTGGAATCTGGGCTCACCATCGCTTCTTCATAGTTCGTAGGTTCACCATGGTCAAGTAACATGATTTCCAAAATAGGATTACCGTACCACTCTGGTGCGGATCTTACTCTGGTTGATCTACGAGGTTCGGTAGTAAGTTGATCTAAAGTTTCATGATCATCATCATTAGTTTCCTCACTAATTGGTGTAGATGTCACATGAACTGGTTTCTCTGATGAACTACTTTCCACTAAGGGAGCAGGTACAATTACCCCATCAAGTTCTACTTTCCTCCCACTCACTTCTTTCGAGAGAAACTCCTTCTCTAGAAAGGATCCATTCTTAGCAAGGAATGTCTTGCCTTCGGATATGTGATAGAAGGTGTACCCAACTTTCTCCTTTGGGTATCCTATGAAGACATATTTCTCCGATTTGGGTTTGAGCTTATCAGGACAAAACATTTTCACATAAGCATCGCAACCCCAAAATTTAAGAAATGACAACTTTGGTTTCTTGCCAAACCATAGTTCATATGGTGTCATTTCAACGGATTTAGATGGTGCCCTATTTAACGTGAATGTAACTGTCTCTAATGCATAACCCCAAAACGATAGTGGTAAATCAGTAAGAGCCATCATAGATTGTACCATATCTAATAAAGTATGGTTACGATGTTCGGACACACCATTACGCTGTGGTGTTCCAGGTGGCGTGAGTTGCGAAACTATTCCGCATTGTTTCAAATGAAGACCAAACTCGTAACTCAAATATTCTCCACCACGATCAGATCGTAGAAACTTTATTTTCTTGTTACAATGATTTTCCACTTCACTATGAAATTATTTGAACTTTTCAAATGTTTCAGATTTATGTTTCATCAAGAAGATATACCCATATCTTACTCAAATCATCTGTGAAGGTCAGAAAATAACGATACCTAGCGCGAGCCTCAACACTCATCGGACTGCATACATCAATATGTATTATTTCCAACAAGTCTGTTGCTCGCTCCATTGTTCCGGAGAACGGAGTCTTAGTCATTTTGCCCATGAGGCATGGTTCGCAAGAATCAACTAATTCATAATCAAGTGATTCCAAAATCCCATCAGCATGGATTTTCTTCATGCGCTTTACACCAATATGACCTAAACGGCAGTGCCACAAATAAGTTGCACTATCATTATTAACTTTGCATCTTTTGGCTTCAATGTTATGAATATGTGTATCACTATGATCGAGATTCAATAAACCATTCACCTTGGGTGTATGACCATTGAAGGTTTTATTCATGTAAACAGAACAACAATTATTCTCTGACTTTAAATGAATAATTGTATTGCAATAAACATGATCAAATCATATTCATGCTTAACGCAAACACTAAATAACATTTATTTAGGTTCAACGCTAATCCCGAAAGTATAGGGTGTGTGCAATGATGATCATATCAATTTTGGAACCACTTCCAACATACATCATCACTTCACCCTTAACTAGTATATGTTCGTTTTGCAACTCCTGTTTCGAGTTACTAATCTTTAGCAACTGAACTAGTATCAAATACTAAGGGATTTCTATAAACACTAGTAAAGTACACATCAATAACATGTATATCAAATATACCTTTGTTCACTTTGCCATCCTTCTTATCCGCCAAATACTTGGGGCAGTTCTGCTTCCAGTGACCAGTCCCTTTGTAGTAGAAGCACTTAGTGTCAGGCTTAGGTCTAGACTTGGGCTTCTTCACTTGAGCAACAACTTGGTTGCCATTCTTCTTGAAGTTCCCTTTCTTCCCTTTGCCCTTTTCTTGAAACTAGTGGTCTTGTCAACCATCAACACTTGATGCTTTTCTTGATTTCTACCTTCGTCGATTTCAGCATTACGAAGAGCTTGGGAATCGTTTTCGTCATCACTTGCATATTATAGTTCATCACGAAGTTCTAGTAACTTGGTGATAGTGACTAGAGAATTATATCAATCACTATCTTATCTGGAAGATTAACTCCCACTTGATTCAAGTTATTGTAGTACACAAACATTTTGAGCACATGCTCACTAGCTGACTATTCTCTTCCATCTTGTAGGCAAAGTGCTTGTCAGAGGTCTCATACCTCTCGACACAGGCATGAGTATGAAATACCAATTTCAACTCTTAGAACATCTTATATGTTCTGTGGCATTCAAAACGTTTTTGAAGTCCCGGTTCTAAGCCATAAAGCATCATGCACTAAACTATTAAGTAGACATCATACCGAGCTTAGCCAAACGTTCATAACATCTGCATATGCTCCTGCAATAGGTTGGTCACCTAGCGGTGCATCAAGGACATAATTCTTCTATGCAGCAATGAGGATAATCCTCAGATCATGGATCCAATCCGCATCATTGCTACTATCATTTTTCAATATAGTTTTATCTAGGAACATATCATAAATAAAAATGTGGAAGCTATACGCGAGCAACTGATCTACAACTTAGATATGCAAATACTATCAGGACTAAGTTCATGATAAATTAAAGTTCAGTTAATCATATTACTTAAGAACTCCCACTTAGATAGATATCCCTCTAATCATCTAAGTGATCACCTGATCCATATCAACTAAATCATAACCGATCATCACGTGAGATGGAGTAGTTTTCAATGGTTAACATCACTATGTTGATCATATCTACTATATGATTCACGCTCGACCTTTCGGTCTCAGTGTTCCGAGGCCATATCTGCCTATGCTAGGCTCGTCAAGTTTAACCCGAGTATTCCGCGTGTGTAAAACTGTCTTACACCCATTGTAGATGAACGTTGAGCTTATCACACCCGATCATCACGTGGTGTCTCGGCACGACGAACTTTGGCAACAGTGCATACTCAGGGAGAACACTTTTACCTTGAAATTTAGTGAGAGATCATCTTATAATGCTACCGTCGAACTAAGAAAAATAAGATGCATAAAGGATAAACATCACATGCAATCAATATATGTGACATGATATGGCCATGATCATCTTGCACCTTTGATCTCCATCTCCAAAGTACTGTCATGATCTCCATCGTCACCGGCATGACACCATGATCTCCATCATCTTGATCTCTATCAACGTGTCGTCAAATGGTCGTCTCACCAACTATTGCTTTTGCAACTATTGCTATCGCATAGCGATAAAGTAAAGCAATTGTATGATGCTTGCATCTTATGCAATAAAGAGACAACCATAAGGCTTCAGCCAGTTGCCGATAACTTCAACAAAACATGATCATCTCATACAACAATTTATTTCTCATCACGTCTTGACCATATCACATCACATTATGCCCTGCAAAAACAAGTTAGACGTCCTCTACTTTGTTGTTGCAAGTTTTACATGGCTACTACGGGCTGAGCAAGAACCGTTCTTACCTACGCATCAAAACCACAACGATAGTTCGTCAAGTTACTGTTGTTTTAACCTTCAACAAGGGTCAGGCATAGTCACACTTGGTTCAACTAAAGTTGGAGAAACTGACACCCGCCAGCCACCTGTGTGCAAAGCACGTCGGTAGAACCAGTCTCACGTAAGAGTACGCGTAATGTCGGTCCGGGCCGCTTCATCCAACAATATCGCCAAACCAAAGTATGACATGCTGGCAACCAGTATGACTTGCATCGCCCACAACACTTGTGTTCTACTTGTGCATATAACATCTATGCATAAACCTGGTTCTGATACCACTATTGGGGAATGTAGTAATTTAAAAAAATTCCTACGCACACTCAGGATCATGGTGATGCATAGCAACGAGAGGGGAGAGTGTGTCCACGTACCCTCGTAGACTGAAAGCGGAAGCGTTAGCACAACGTTGTTGATGTAGTCGTACGTCTTCACGATCCGACCGATCCAAGTACCGAACGTACGACACCTCCGAGTTCAGCACACGTTCAGCTCGATGACGTCCCACGAACTCCGATCCAGAAGCGCTTTACGGGAGAGTTCCTTCAGAACGACGGTGTGATGACGGTGATGATGTTGCTACCGACGCAGGGCTTCGCCTAAGCACCGCTACGATATAACCGAGGTGGAATATGGTGGAGGGGGCACCGCACACGGCTGGAATAGATCAACAGATCAACTTGTCTGTTCTAGGGTGCCCCCTGCCATGTATATAAAGGAGCAAGGGGGAGGCGGCCGGTCAGGAGGAGGGCGCGCCAGGGCGGTCCTACTCCCACCGGGAGTAAGACTCCTCCTTTTCCTTGTTGGAGTAGGAGAGGGAAGGAAGGAAGAGAGGAGGAGAAGGAAAAGGGGGGGCGCCCCCCTCCTTGTCCAATTCGGACTAGAGGGGGAGGGGGCACGCGGCTGCCCTGTCCGCCCCTCCTCTTCTCCCACTAAGGCCCATGAGGCCCAATTAACTCCCCGAAGGGTTTCGATAACCCCCTGGTACTCCGGTTTTTATCCGAAACCACTCGGAACACTTCTGGTGTCTGAATATAATCATCCAATATATCGATCTTTATGTCTCGACCATTTCGAGACTCCTCGTCATGTCCGTGATCATATCCGGGACTCCGAACTACCTTCAGTACATCAAAACACCAAAACTCATAATACCGATCGTCACCAAACTTTAAGCGTGTGGACCCTATGGGTTCGAGAACTATGTAGACATGACCGAGACACGTCTCCGGTCAATAACCAATAGCGGAATCTGGATGCTCATATTGTCTTCTATATATTCTACGAAGATCTTTATCAGTCAAACCGCATAACAACATACGTTCTTCCCTTTGTCATCGGTATGTTACTTGCCCGAGATTCGATCGTCGGTATCTCAATACCTAGTTCAATCTCATTACCGGCAAGTCTCTTTACTCGTTTCGTACTGGATCAGCCCGCAACTAACTCATTAGTCGCATTTCTTGCAAGGCTTATAGTGATGTGCATTACCGAGAGGGCCCATAGTTATCTCTCCGACAATCGGAGTGACAAATCCTAATCTCGAAATACGCCAACTCAACAAGTACCTTCGGAGACACCTGTAGAGCACCTTTATAATCACCCAGTTACGTTGTGATGCTTGGTAGCACACAAAGTGTTCCTCCGGTAAACGTGAGTTGCATAATCTCATAGTCATAGGAACCTGTATAAGTCATGAAGAAAGCACTAGCAACAAACTAAATGATCATCGTGCTAAGCTAACGGATGGGTCAAGTCAATCACATCATTCCCTAATGATGTGATCCCGTTAATCAAATGACAAATCATGTCTATGGTTAGGAAACATTACCATCATTGATTCAACGAGCTAGTTTGTCGGATGTGGGGTTCCGGCAAACCCTTAAGGTTCGAACACTAGGGTGCGCACGAAGTCTTTCCCTCCTACCGATCTACGCTCTAGCTCCCTAAGATCTTGCGGACGAACTCGACGAACTCACAACACAACAAGACACGAGGTTTATACTGGTTCGGGCCACCATTGTGGTGCAATACCCTACTCCAATGTGGTGGTGGTGGATTGCCTCTTGGGCTGATGATGAACAGTACAAGGGAAGAACAGCCTCCTGAGGTTGAGGTGTTCTTGTGTGCATGAACTTGTTGTGTGAGGATTCGATCCCCTCCTATGGTGGTGGCTAGCTCTACTTATACAGGCCCCAGTCCTCTTCCCAAATATCGAGCGGGAAGGGAGCCAACAATGGCAGGCTAATTTGAAGGGGGACAGCTAGTTTGAGCCATCCTGACAAAAGTAGACTTCGCCTGCACAAAGCTCTAGTGGTGATGCCGTCGTGGGCTCCACGATGACCTCCGTCTTGCAGTCCATGGTCTTGGTCTTGTTTCACCAAAATGGCAACCTTTGCCTGAGGCCTCGGTACTCCATGGCTGCGCTTGCCCCCTTTGCACTAAAGATGAAACAAGGACGCTGCGCGCGCTGGCGCCCGCCTAGTGTCGATCGTCATGGCTCACGTCACGAGAGCCTCATGAGGTTCGCCTCGCCTTGATATCTCTGCTCCTCGTGAGCCTGCCTAGCTAGGCCACTCCAGAGGAGGTCTTGCGCCGTCCGCCTCGCGAGGCTTTCCCCTCATGATGGTCTTGGGTGCCTTGTTGCTGAAGATGGGTTGTACGGCCTGCTGCTTGGTCACGCCGTGGGCCGCAGGCAGGCAAGTCTGGGGACCCCCGTTCCCAGAACACCGACAGTAGCCCCGGGGCCCAAGATGCGGGTGGCCTTGGCTTCACAGCGAAGCCAAGGGTCAAGCTCGGAGCGCCGCGGCCCCCCAAAAGCCTGCGGCCTCGGTTGACGCGTGGCGGTTGATTGGACGTGGGCGTCTCCGCTTCCCCACGCTGCCCTTGAATCCGCCTGGCTATGCGTCCCCGCTTCTTGCACAGTTATTCTTCCCTCTCCGCGCCCGGCTCTTCCAATCTCCCTGCTCCTTCGACGTCCTGCTCCGCCTTTCCAATCCAACTTGCGCTCCGCCCGCTTCACCGCCATGGCGCCGAAACAGGCCGGGAAGGGGAAAAACCCTTGTCCTCACCAACTGCGCCTCCATCCTTCAAGCCGACGATCGGCCGGCCTCGAGTGCTCAATGATAAGGCCATGGGCAAGGTACGCCCCATGCTCGCCTCCAACTTCAACGAGTGGGGAGAGACGCCGGCTTGGCCTGCGTCTCCCTCCAGCATGGCTCGGGCAGTCAACGAAGTTCCGATCTTCATTGACGCCCTCTGGGCTGGCCTGCTTCTCCTTTCTCCACCTTCTTCAACATGGTGCTCGAGCACTATCAGATCCACATGCTCCATCTCGACCCTCAATCTGTGACCCTTCTTGTTGTCTTTGCTTTTGTGTGTGAGGCCATGGTGGGCATCACCCCCTCCGTGGCACTCCTCTGCCACATCTTCTCGCTGCATCTCACCGGTGCCCTGCAGAGCTCAGGGTGTGTGGGCTCCCAGGCCGTGGCTGCGAGCGCAGGCATGGGGATCGACTTCGAGCTCCATTCATCTGCGAGCGAGTTCCGCACGTGATGGGTGTTTGTTGATGCCGGCGTGCTCAACCCTCTACTCCAAGCTCCGGTGGGGCCTGCCATTCCAAACTATGCCTGGGGCCATCAGAGGCTCACGAGCCCCTGCCTTGCCCCCGTCTGGGCTAGGCTGAGGTGGTTGAAGGACCTTGGCATGACTGCGCCCATGGTGGTGAGGGAGTTCGTCAGGCATCGAGTTGCTCCGCTTCAGCGCCATTCTCTCCCGACGTGGGACTTGCTTAGCAGTCGGGACAACATGAGGGTTCAGGAGGAGGGGCTCCGTCTTGCTACGCGGAAAATGGTGCTCACGGTCCTATCTGGTGTCCCTTTGCCGGACGAGATGCCCAAGAAAAGCTGCATGTTGTACCGCTGCAAGAACAAGGTCACCTTTGTCGCAAACATGCCTTCCTTCGATGAGTGGGGGCTGCGCCCAATTGGCTTGGTGGGGCCCCGCGAGAATCCCGTCATCGTGGTCTCATTCTTTGCCGCCGGTGCCGAGCTCGCCCCAGGTGATGGTGCGGGGGAGCGAGCGGCGATGGTGGCCGGCTGCTCAGATGTTGAGGCGCACATGTCGAGCAGTGATCCAGGGGCGTCGTCCTCGGGAGCTTGCGACGCCCCTCCTGAGGCGCCGGTCTCAGATGAGATGCGGCATGTGGCTCCTGAGGCCGAGGCTCCAGGAGCCTCGGGAGGTCGCAGCGAGGAAGAGCTAGGCTGTTCGCCATAGCTGGGCTCCCCTGAGGCTATCCCTCTTGGTTCTTCTTCAGCTCCGCCGCACTCC
Organism: Triticum dicoccoides; assembly: GCF_002162155.2. Classification (NCBI taxonomy): domain Eukaryota; kingdom Viridiplantae; phylum Streptophyta; class Magnoliopsida; order Poales; family Poaceae; genus Triticum; species Triticum dicoccoides. The sequence goes on along the minus strand of NC_041384.1, from coordinate 229,413,129 downwards.
GGCCGTCACGTCCAGCGCTTCGGTCGCCTTTGTGTGGACTTCGAGGAGCTCCGCAAGAGGAAGGGATCCCCCAGCAGCAGCAACATCTTCGGGCCATTGAAGCGACGGAAGTACATCGCTATCGATGAGTAAGTACCTTGTCTTGGTGATCTTCTATGTTCCGCCTTCATTTCCTGACGATTGTCCCCTTAGGTCCCCTTCTGCTAAGGCCGCGAAATCTCCAGAGAAGTAGCTCCCTCTCATTCCATTGCACCCACCAAGCTCCAGCGCTACAGGGTCGGATGCTACCCACGGTGCGGCGTCAGCCAGGGGAGTTGGTCCATCATCAAGGCGCCCCATGCTTGCACCTTCGCCATCCTTTCTTCGTGGCCTTGCTTGGAGCACAGCAGGCATGCCAATGGCTCCTCCCTTGGTCACGGTTGGTAGCTGGCTAGCCTCGATCCGGGAGTCTTCTTCAAGCAGCGGGCCTTGTTCTATTCGGGCCCCTCGCGAGGGTCAGCCGTCGCCTGGGGCCGTGCTAGCCCCCAGCCCCCAACCGGGAGGTGGTGCGCCACTTGATGCTCCACCCGCAGCCCCCGAGGTGGAGGACGAGGTGGTCCGAGCGTTCGAGCTCGAGCGCGGGCGCAGCATGGTCCGCCACGAGCTCTTCTAGGAGGTGATGGGCGCGATGAACTGCCTTGGTGAGGAGCTTGCTGGTGTCGACTCGCATCTTGAGGCCGATGGTCTTCGGTTGGTGGAGGAGCGGTGCAAGCTACGAATGGCCATCAACCTCGGTCATTGTCATCGCGACCTCGAGAACGCGAAGGCTGAGGCGTCCCTCAAGATTGCCAATGAGGCCCGCTCGCGAGCTTTGGAAGGAGCTCACGAGGCCGATCGCCGCCGTGAGGCTGTGGAGGAGCGCGCGTGGGAGCTCCAGGCCAGGAGCGCGTCCCTTGAGCAGCAGGTCGAGGCATGCGGGGCCGCCCTTGTGTCGATGAGGGGGACGCCTGCGGAGGAAGAGGAGGTCCGACGGTGCGAAGAGATGCTAGCCCTGGAGGCCGTGGAGCGCAGCCTCGAGCTCGAGCGACTAGAGACGAGGGAGCATCAAGTCGCTCAAGCTGAAGATGTCGTCGGGGCCCGCGAGGCCAGAGTCGAGGAGGAGATCAATCGCCGGGTGGCTGAGGTTCGCGCAGATCTGGCGGGCTGGTACGACTTGAAGCTGAAGCTCGCCGATCAGGATGGTGCGGGCAGGGTTGCCGCCCCGAGGCCCAGGTTGGACGAGGCTGAGAGGTGTGCGGAGGCCACAACCACCACCCTGGTTACGGCACAGGCGGACTTGGCCTCCGCCCGCACTGAGCTGGCTTCCCTCCGGAGACGAATTGACGACGTCGAGGCCGTCGCTCGGCAAAACAGGGAGGAAGTGCTTCAACACCGAACGCTGGAGCGCGAGCATGCTCCTATGCTTCAAGACCTTCGGAACAGGGCCAACACCGCCCTGGGTTACATCTGCGACAAGAACGCCCCGACCCCTCACTCAAGTGACTACGCCAGCCACCTGACCTTCTTCATCGAGGTGGTGACGCGCCTGGAGGCTCAATCTGCCAGAGCTCGGCAGCTTGTAGAGGAGAGGGGTCGTGGCCTGCTTCAGTGCGCCTTCTCCCGTGTCTTCAGCCACCTTTTGAACGCCGCCTCCAACTTTGACTTCGATGCCGCCATTGCCCCTGTACCCATGGCAGTCCGGGGCGACCTGGCGCGTTGGGTAGAGGACCATATCGACATGTTGGTCAGGGCCTTCACCTTGAAGAATGATGGGGTGGTGGTCGTCGCAGACGAAGGTGATGTGGTCGATGGTGGCGATGGGGGCGTCGCCCAAGGCGGCGACGATTCCGACGAAGATGATGACGATGCGAGCCACGCATCCATAGACGATGCAACGAGCGATATCTCTGGCTGATCCCATATTCTCCTGTTGTTTTATTCCTCATGCAAAACTCGGGCGCGGCCCTTGGAAAACTTGTAAGAGCATTTTGAGAGGAGGAGCCTCTCGTGTAAGCAAATCGCAGCTTCTACTTTCCTATGCGATGTAGGTACGTGTCCTCGCGAGCCCATGAAGCTTGGGTGAGTCTCCCGACGTGGTTTACCTTAGTCAGTGCCAACTTAGGGCTGGGTCATGAGGCGATGAGTTCCTGAGAATCCTGCGGAGCTTATCACCCCGTTTGAGGGGGCCCACAAGGGGTGAGCACCAGGCGTGGTGCTAGCGCGTGCTTTGCGCGGTCCAGCTCGCGAGGAGCTTTACGAGGGAAAGGCGATGGACGTGAGTCCCAAACCAAACAAGATCCAGAAGACGAGAAATGGCTCGAATGAGAAAAGGCACCCCCCGCGTGCAACGATAAAAATTCAGCTTCAACTTAAGTCCAGAATCAGAAAGCACAGCCACAGAAAGGATCCAAAGCAAAAGGCCGCATCCGGCACCTAGTCTAGGCTTCGGGTCTTCAAGTCTTCTCACCAGCGCGGAGCTAAGTGTTGTCCACTAGGCGTGGGAGGGAGCCCGAGGGCCTGAGGCCAGTGCTCCTGAGACTCTGGGGCGTGTACAGGCACAACTCATTATTACGTTAGAGTGTCACGGGCGGCGAGCTTCGCAGGCTCCGCGCCTTCTTCATAGGTACCGGCCTTGGTTCATATCGCCAGACGAGGGCCCCGCCTTGCACCTTCCTCGACCTCCTTTGAGCCGACCGGAGACCAGGATGACACAAAGGAGGGAAAGGGGACGCCAGCGGTTCCCTCGGCGACCACGGGTCCTATGCCGGGGGAAGGGTCCTTGAAGCCACCCCGGCAAAGGGCCTACCTCCGGGTGTCCCCTGGTTCCGCGTGCCTTGGGGAGGGGCCTTGCTCCTGGCTCCCTCCCGGTGGCCCCCAGCGTGTCTCCCTTGTTGAAACGGGTGCCGCCATGCCAGGGTCGCCGATCGATGCTGCAACCTGATTCATCTGCAGCCCATGGTTAGCATAAGCCTGTTCTTGAGAGGTTAGCGGTACCCTGTAGTTACCGTTGCCGGCGCGATTGTTGTGGTTCTCCACTGGCTCTTGGAAGGCTTCAATTCCTAGCGCCCCTTCTCCCCAATCTTCTCCAACGAATGAGCCGATGTCGGCCTCTGGTGCGTACCCCTGGTCCATCATGCGGGGCACGTAGGCTTCCGGGGCCTTCACCCCGAACACCTCGCCGTGGTGCCCCACGCTCCATGTCGCTCTGCCAATAATGGCGTCCTGGGGATGATAATATGGCATCCGGTCGGGACAATGGGGGGTGCCGCTTGCACTCCTGCTTGTTGAGGGT
>NC_041384.1:229398809-229409521 GCF_002162155.2 Triticum dicoccoides | reverse complement strand
CGCCAGCCGTGCTGATGTTGACGAAGCCCCCGGGCGTAGTCGGTAGTGCGCAGATGTGGCTAGGCTCGCCGCGCGACCTTGTAGTGGCCTGGGGGGAGTCGATAGCAGAAGGGTGGCGCTCCTTATGCCGCTGCGTCCAGCAGCTCAGCTAAACGCTCAAGCAGTGTGTCCCGGCCGCTCTCCATCAGCCTGCATCATAGTAGCTCCCTTGCCACTGTGAGTGCCGCTCGCATGTTCTCTTGCTCCCGCCGTGAGTGCGGCGTTGTTGCCGCGGCATGACTCGCTGCTCTCGCCGCTGCTCGTACCTGCCGCGGGGTGAGGGTTGGTGATGCCTGGCCGTGCTTTCCACGCCCAGCGGAACTTGGTGGCGCCCGCGCCACTTGGGGTGCGGGGTCAAGATCTTCATGGGCAGGCGGCGCCGTCTGGGCCGGCCAGGCTGCCCAGCGGTCGGATCCGGCCGTCGGGTCGCCAGACATTCTAGCCGGTGAACGTCGGAGAGCTGATTGGCGGAGAAGAAGCTCCGGCGCACCCCTAACTGGCGCGCCAAATGTCAAATGTGGGGTTCCGGCAAACCCTTAAGGTTCGAACACTGGGGTGCGCACGAAGTCTTTCCCTCCTACCGATCTACGCTCTAGCTCGCTAAGATCTTGTGGACGAACTCGACGAACTCACAACACAAAAGACACAAGGTTTATACTGGTTCGGGCCACTGTTGTGGTGTAATACCCTACTCCAGTGTGGTGGTGGTGGATTGCCTCTTGGGCTGATCATGAACAGTACAAGGGAAGAACAGCCTCCTGTGGTTGAGGTGTTCTTGTGCGCATGAACTTGTAGTGTGAGGATTCGATCCCCTCCTATGGTGGTGGCTAGCTCTACTTATACAGGCCCTGGTCCTCTTCCCAAATATCGAGCGGGGAGGGAGCCAACAATGGTGGGCAAATTTGAAGGGGGGCAGCTAGTATGAGCCATCCTAACAAAAGTAGTCCATGGTATTGGTCTTGTTTCACCGAAATGGCAACCTTTGCTTGTGGCCTTGGTACTCCGCGGCTGCGCTTGCCCTCTTTGCACCAAAGAGGAAACAAGGATGCTGCACACGCTTGTGCCAGTCTGGTACCCGCCTGGTGTCGATCGTCATGGCTCACGTCACGAGAGCCTCGTGAGGTTCGCCTCGCCTTGATATCTCCGCTTCTCGTGAGCCTGCCTAGCTAGGCCACCCCAGAGGAGGTCTTGCGTCGTCCGCCTCACGAGGCTTGGCCCCTCGCGAGGGTCTTGGGTGCCTTGTTGGTGAAGATGGGTCGTACGGCCTGCTGCTTGGCCATGCCGCGGGACGCAGGCAGGCAAGTCTGGGGACCCCCGTTCCCAGAACGCTGACATAGTCAAGTAGAGGCAAACTAGTGACACTTTGTTTGTCTATGTATTCACACATGTACTAAGTTTCCGGTTAATACAATTCTAGCATGAATAATAAACATTTATCATGATATAAGGAAATAAATAATAACTTTATTATTACCTATAGGGCATATTTCCTTCAGTCGACGGCGTCGAGCTTCCATAGTCGGTGACGGAGTGCCACACCGACTCTCGTGACGACCCCGATGACGACTCTGATGACCACTGCGATGACAACGGACAACTGGTTAGTCGTCTATACCCATTTATGTGTCAAATAGATCATAGGGTTTCTCCGGTTACTCCTGCCTCCCCCTTTTTGGAATAGATATCCTATGGTTATGTTCTCGCAATCCATGAAATCTAAGTAAGTTTCGTTAGATCCGTGTAGTGTATTGATTGTTTGAATGGTACAAGTGATAAGTGATTAGTTGTTTAATCTGTGCAAATGATTTCTGCTAGTAATCCGACTAGGGTTAGCGTTCGTGCTTATAATTCCTAGCCAGGACTTGACAATTGATTTTGAAAGACTTGCATGTGTTTGTGCCATTATTTTCTTCAAGATTGGTGTGTACATAGATGATTGTGCTTAAAAATCGAACCATATCTCTCGAAATGTATAAATAAATAGCCATAAATTCCTAATCCTGCTTCACAACATGTAATGATTGATTTGATGCCAAATTTGTTTTACTATTTTTATAGGTGCTGTCTGAAGATGTGGACAGCGAGGATGAAGATGTCCAGAGGAGGGACAAGAGGCAAATAATGAGGGAGCTTTATGCGGGAATGCATAACAGGCGTATTAGGAGCTGGAACGGTGGCTATCGATGCCCATTTTGCAACCAAAAGCTTCGTGACGCGTATCTAAGTGTTCCGACGCATGCAAGACGACAGGCCGTTGGCTCCTTCAAGAAGAAGTATTCTTGCAGGGTGGCGCACAGCGCGTACGCCGAGTACCAGGAGAAGCTTCAGGATTGTGCCGCCATGTGAGATGATATGTGGGATGGATCGAACTATTTATGCTTGAGTATGCTTAATGACGGTTGAACTATGTACTTATGGTTGAACTATGCTTATGTACGTGTACGCTTATTATCTATGTCTGAGTATGTTAAATATTTGGTAAAAATACGAAGGGGGGCCAATAAACTAAGACGGAGGTAGTACGTCAATCACACACGGTTCCCAAAATTGGAACCCTGTGCAATGACTTTCATTTTGCCTGTTGCATCAATCTCACACGGTTCGCTCTATCAAAGCGTCACCCGTAAAATTCTTTGTGGGATAGAAAACCCTCACCACCCAATTCAAAAAAGAAAAAAGAAAACCCTCACCATCCCCACATCACAAAAACCATCTCCCCGCCCGCTACCCACTCCAATATGTTCCCCATTAACATCTGCACAAGCTCCTATCGCGGCGGTAAACACTTAGCTCGATGCCTGCCGCCGCCAAGCTGCCGGCAAAGCCCACTACATTTTGCCACTTCCTCTTGCCGCCGCCTATTGCCATCAACTTTCTCGATGCTGCCCACGGTCGACCCAGTTCCGCTCAGTTGTGGAATCTGCCGTACTGAGGGCTCTTTCTCATGGACGACAAGGTAACTAATTTAATGAGATATTATCTCATCGCTTATCCCAGTTCATCAGCCTCCTTTAATCACTCGGCAGAAATCACCGTGAATTCATTTTTATTCGAGCTGATTTGCGGGTTTTCTTTCATTCATAGAATCTACAGTGCGCCGGCACTTTAGGACTTTGGGACCTCCGCCAAAGATTCCATCTCACCGTACCAGATAACTTGAGGACGCGTGCGGTGTCGTGGAGGGTGCACGACAGATGCCAAGGGATGGCTAATGAGAGGAGGAGGCTCGAGGGCACTGGTGGGCTCCAGATGCGAGGTTGGCATGAGCGAGCGCGGGACGCAAGACATACCCAGGTTCGGGGCTCTCCAGAGAGATAATACCCCTAGTCCTGCCGAGTGTGATTTATGTGTGATAGTACAGAGTTGCTCCTTGAGTTGTATCAGGGAGGAAGGAAGGCAGGCCAAGGATTAGGCTGCTCCTTCTCCGTGTGTGTGATCTACTGATCGGATCTCTTCACCCCATGCATGGAGGCCTCCTGGGGAGTTTTATAGGTCAACCTCCCAGGGGTACAATGGTAATGTTACAAGGTCATGCGGACGGGTTGTCATCATCTGGGAAGCCGGTGCTGGGACCCGCCGAGTGACAGGGCTCGCCGGGTTCTCTGGGCGTGGGACCTACCGAGTATTGGGGCACTGTTTGCCGTCTTGTCGATCGCCAGGGAGTGGCCGGGTTGAGTCCTCTATAGTGGTGCTCCGTCAGGTCGCCGCTTGCTAGCGTCAATAGTGACGATGGGCGCACTGTAGCCACGCCGGCCCTGGTCAGCTGGTAGGTGAGGCACTGTTGCCACGCATCGGCTGACCAGAAGCATGGGAGGGGCACCGTTGCCTTGCTCATCTCTTGATTGAAGACTCGTTCCATCGTACGGTCAGGATGCGACGGGAATTGACCCGTGGCCGGGTTGGAGAACATGCCAAGGTGAAGCTGGCTTGTTGAAGACGTCTTGGTGCGCCGGGTTCGGCTGCCTTGCGCCGGTCGTCAGGGCCGGGTTGAGGAATTTGGCCGGGTCGAGCGACCTGGCCAAGCGTGAGCCTGCTTGAGGGGCATTGCTGGCCTCATTTTTTCGAAAAGGATCCGGGTTTTGTTGCCTGCCTAGGGTTCATCCCCCCGACAGTGGTCCCCGAAGCTGTGAAGGTCCGCCCTCTTCGGATGGGAGGCCTTCGCAGTCCTCCCCTCGAGGAGGCGAATTTTGTGGCTGTCGGGTCCGGCAATACCCACTGTGTGCCGGCTTCCGGAAGCCGGATCATGGTACTGTGGCAGGGGCGGGAAACCGAAGAGTCCGTCGAATCTTGAGGCAATCTTTGGGCTTCGCATGGGCGCCACATGGCTCCCAGGAGATGGAGGGGCCTGATAGGCCACGCGCGCGACAGGACGGAGCGACGCGCCCTCGGCCCATGCGCGCGGGTTTACTGTGGCGTCCGCGGGCCGGTTGCCATTCTCGATGCAGTTACTGCACGCGTACGTTCATAGTTATTGTGGGGAAGTGGAAGGGGCATGCGCAAACGATCCCACTTCCCCATGTTTCGAATCATGGATTATAAATTGGGGAAGGGGCGGCAAAAATCATTCTCGCGCGCACTCCCCTGCCTCTTCATCCTTCCTCTACCCTTAACGACCGCCGCGTGCTGCGACACCCGCCGCTTCGAGCAGAGCTTCACCGCCGTTCTTCCTTGTTTCCATCCTTCGTCTTCATCAATGGCTCTTCCGTCGGGCTCATTGGTGGGCTCGACCATCACCTTGGACGACATTGCCTACCTCCGCAGCACCAGGCGCTTGCTGGGGGAGACGGAGGTCGCCGTGCGCCTGCCGCAGGGGGAGCGGGAGCTACGGCCCGAGGGTACAGAATGCGTGGTCTTCTTCCTGCACTTCAAGTGCAGGTTCGGTCTTCCAGCGAGCACTTTCTTCCGCGGCTTCTTGGAGTTCTGAGAGCTCTAGCCCCATCACCTTGGCGCGGGCACCATCGTGCAGCTTTCGGGCTTCAGCACCCTCTGCGAGGGGTACCTGGGGGTCGAGCCCTCCATCGATCTCTGGGTGCGCTTCTTCTCCTTGAAGCAGCAGGGACCGAGGGCCGGGGAGATGTCCGACTGCGGGGCCGCCGTCATCTCAAAGCGGTCTGGCGCTGACTCCCCCAAGATGCCGCTGGAGGATTCTGCCAAGAAGTAGCAGAATTCTTTTTTCTACGTCCGCAACCTCGGCGCAGACCGCATCAATCTGCCGCCCTTCGTCGATGCGCCACCGCGTTCGCAGGAGGTGTTGAACATCTGCGTGTGGGTGTCGGAGATGAGTGAGCGGGAGGGGCTCACCGGCACCGACCTCTTCACGCGCCGTGTGCTGCCGCTGTAGCAGCGCAGCCACCTCATCGGTCAGATGATCGGGCTTCAAGAATGAGGGAGTCCTGGATTAGGGGGTGTCCGGATAGCCGGACTATATCCTTTGGCCGGACTGTTATACTATGAAGATACAAGACTGAAGACTCTGTCCCGTGTCCGGAAGGGACTTTCCTTGGCGTGGAAGGCAAGCTTGGCGATACGAATATGTAGATATCCTACCATTGTAACCGACTCTATGTAACCCTAACCCCATCCGGTGTCTATATAAACTGGAGGATTTTAGTCCGTAGGACAATATAGACAACAATAATTATACCATAGGCTAGCTTCTAGGGTTTAGCCTCTTCGATCTCGTGGTAGATCTACTCTGGTACTACCCATATCATCAATATTAATCAAGCAGGACGTAGGGTTTTACCTCCATTGAGAGGGCCCGAACCTGGGTAAAACTTCATGTGCCTTGCCTCCTATTACTATCCGGCCTAGACGCACAGTTCGGGACCCCCTACCCGAGATCCGCCGGTTTTGACACTGACATTGGTGCTTTCATTGAGAGTTCCTCTGTGTTGTCGCCATCAGGAAGGATGCCTCGCCCCGTCTTTAAAGACGGCACCGTTGCTAAGGGAGCTTTGGCTGTCGGCCAAACCCTCCGGCTAGGTGGTTTTCTTATGACCGCCTGTTCGGCTTCTGCGCCGATGATGACCTCTCGAGCCATCAAAAACAATCTTCATGTCAGCTCGGAACTCGCCGAGCAGTTAGATCCAATGGAGCTCTCCTCTATAAATGATCTCTTGGATCGCTTCGCCGCCCTGGGAGTTGCCACGGATTACGACCAGATTGGGTGTAAACCCGATCTGAGAGAGATTAACTCTCCCCAAGTCACCCATCACGTTGCCGTGGTAGAGGGACAGTGCGGCGACCCTTCATCTATCTTAAAGACTCGCTACGTCCGGATTCCCGATCCCTCCAAGCCGGATACCAGCGGAGGGGAGGATATCACTCAAGACCTGAATTTAGAGTCAGGAGACGGGCTGGATTCATTGGACAACATCCAGGAATCCAAATTTTCGAGTTCGGAAATTCCTCGGCCTCTGAGCCTTAGATGGGGTGAGGCTTCGGATTTAATTCCACCCACCCACCCCAACATAAGCGATCTATCCAAAATCAGGCAAGAACCCGATGAAATAGTACATCAATACTGGGCCATCCTCCTGGTTAAGAACAGGCTAAGGGACTGCCGCGAGGAAGGCGCAATCTCAACCTTCTGCAATAATTGCATGGACAAGGGAGTACTCAACGCCATAAGTCGCCGTGATATTACACGCTTCGCTGACTTGGCGTCCATTGTATGAAAATACTGTGCGATGGAAAGCGCCTGGAAAACCAAAATAAATTTTTGGGACAATCCGGCCCTGAATACAAACTTAGTCCGAAATAAAAGGCTGCATCATCACCAGTCACCCAGGTCAAGCACTAAAAAGCAAAAACCCTCTACAGGGCATGGAACTGTACTGGAAGGATGGCTTAATGGACCCTCTAAAATTCACAGTATAGAGGACGCGAGACCAACTCACAGCCTTAGAGCATGTTGGATACTCCGGCAAGTGGCCAAAATTGGCGAAAATCTCCTAATTCCAGAGGCCACAAAAAGCCACCCCAGAGACACCAATACGGTATTAACAGTCTTCGAGACTTTCGCATCAAATAATATGCGAAAAAGGACACTCCACAGCCTTGCCGAAGTCTACCAAGTAGCAACAATAAACCCATGGAGTGACACGGCTATTACCTTTAACGCCAGTGATGAACCTAAATCCCGAACAGCCCGAGCACCAGCCGCAGGCGTTCGTCTTACCAAGGTACTCATGGACGGCGGCAGCGGATTAAAACTCATTTAAGGAGACCCTTCAAAAAATGGAAATAGACTTCATCGCAGAATGGACGGAGGCTGAACTCCCTAAAGAATACGGCACATATTCAAATTGGATCATGCATTTCGACGGCTCCAAGATGTTGGCCGGACTGGGGGCTGGCGTCATTTTGACGTCCCCCACAGGAGACACAGTTCAATACGTACTACAGATTATGTACACGGACTCCAACAATGCAGCCGAATATGAGGCCCTTTTACATGGTCTCCGGATGGCAGTATCCATGGGCATCCAACGCCTAGAGGTGCGCGGGGACTCGAACCTCGCAATATCCCAAATAAATGGAGACTTCGATGCCAAGGATCCAAAAATGGCAGCTTACCGCAACGCCGTCCTAAAATGTCAGCTCGGTTCGAGGGGCTCGAATTTCACCATATAGCCCGGGAAAATAATCAGGCGGCAGATGTCCTGGCACGCATCGGGGCAAAGCGCGATGTAGTCCCCCCCCCCCCAACATCTTCTTGGAAAGGCTGTTCAAGCCATCCGTAGTATGGGAAGGGGAGCCGAACAATAACAGCCCGGACCCAACCGCACTGCCCGACACCGAACATTCTGACACAATTGGAGGCTCTGCCAATGAAATAACACCTTCAGCCCCGTGGACAGAACCATTCCTCACCTACCTTACTAGGTAGGAACTCCCTGAGGACCAAAATGAGGCACGCTGCATAGTGCGGCGATCTAAAGCCTACAGAGTCCACGAGGGAGAGCTTTATAAGAAAAGCACTACCGAAGTCCTTCAAAGGTGCATCTCCGAAGAGGAGGGTGGAACCTCCTGGCTGAAATTCATGCCGGACTCGGCGCTCATCACGCTGCAGCCCGGTCCCTTGTAAGCAAGGCCTTCCGTACAGGCTTTTATTGGTTGATGGCCCGGGCAGACGCTCAGGACTTAGTCCAACGATGCACCGGTTGCCAGCTCTTTGCAAACCAAAGCCATATGCCACCCACTGCCCTCCAAACTATCCCCATTACATGGCCCTTTGCGGTCTGGGGGCTTGACATGGTTGGACCCCTTAAAGGCGGAATCCACAAGCAAAAATACTTACTGGTCATGGTGGATAAGTTCACCAAATGGATAGAAGCCAAGCCTGTTAAGACCACCGAATCTAGACCGGTGATAGACTTTATATCCAGGGTTGTACACCGTTACGGTGTTCCCCACAGCATCATCACTGATAACGGCACGAACTTCACGGCCGACGAGGTAAAACTCTAGTGTAAAAACATGGCATCAAGCTCGATTATGCTTCCATCTATCACCCACAAACTAACGGCCAGGTCGAACGTGCAAATGGTCTTATCATGAGCGGCATCAAACCCAGACTAGTGCGGTCCCTCAAGCAATCTAACACGCACCGGGTAGAGGAGCTCGACCCCGTACTCTGGGGGCAGCGGACCATGCCGAATCGCACCACCGGACACACACCATTCTTTATGGTGTACGGCGCAGAGGCAGTTTTGCTTTGCGACATAATTCATGACTCACCTCGAGTGCGCATGTACCAAGAAAGAGAAGCCGAACTCGATCGGCAGGACAGCTTGGACGCATTGGAGGAGGAGCGTGACGTGGCAAAAGCCTGTTCTGCATTCTATCAACAGCAGGCTTGAAGATACCAAAGCAGAGAAGTACGGGCCAAAAATTACAACGTTGGCGAATTAGTTCTACGACTACCGGACAAGAAAAAGGACAAACTCAAGCCCAAGTGGGAGGGTCCCTTCATAATTGACCAAGTCCTGACTGGTGGAGCGTACCGCCTGCGGGATGCATCTGATAACCGACTCGAGCCAAACCCATGGAACGCAGCACGTCTTCGAAGATTCTATGCCTAGCATCGGACTCTGTGTTCGTCTCCTTCTTCTGTCCATTTTTTATATATTTTCTTTCTTACATTTCTCTTCCTCTCTCTGTCTCTTTTATAGCCTCTAAAGGCTCATAAAGTGACGCGCTATCCGCGCTCATTAAACCTGGGGGCTTCTTTAAACAGAAGCTTATTCATACGGGCTTCATGCCCAACACATGTGTCACACTTCCGCATGTACCTTTTATTCACCATTATATGCATCGATATGACTTAAGTTTTGGCCAAGCTGGGTTGCCTGGCTCCTGTGCTTACCCCTACGTTCCCGATTGTTCGGCTAGGTGGTAAAGGGAGCACCTCTGCGATTTTTACTGCCGGGTCAGCCGGATGTGTATCTCAGACTGGGTGAAGCCGAAAGCTAGCATTCTTAAGGGAATATTCGGTCGGTGAACTAAAGATGATCTTTTTTTATCTATACGCCCCCAGATGTTTTTCCTGTGTTTCTTTTTGTAGCATGGACATGCACCTTAGGGCATGCCTCCCAGGGAAAGGAACTCCTAACGGAACTATTCTCCCTGGAAGATGTTTCTTACTAACCATGTAATATAACATAACTAGTCGGGCACTTGTCTGTTCAAGCCCTAATGACCCCTACGCCTGGTCTCCATGCATTCCCCGATTCCTATATAATCGCATGGGAATTCAGACACACTACGAACCATCAGGTCCCGAGGCTGAAGCGAAAAGGTCGGCCATGACAAATGATCTACAATCCGGCTAGAAGGCATTATAAATGTCAATTAAATTACATAGTCATTTTGACTAGTTGTATTCCTCTTCAATACCATCTAACAAGCTGTCTATGTCACATCCCTAGCTTCTGGTGCTGTCTGGTGTGTGCATCATGTTTAAATTCAAATGAAAATTTGAATTGGGGAATTTTCAAAAGCCTCAGAATCCTTTAAAAAAATGATCAAGATAAAAATTGCTTCAAATAAGTCCAAGAAAATGTTCCTGTTATCCTCTGGAAATATTGGCAAGAGGCAAAATCCAAACCAATATTTTTGGTGTCTCAGAAACATTTAATTTGGGCATTTGAATTAAATCAATAATTATTTGAATTGGATTTATATCTACTATTAAATAAATATAGGTCCAATAATTCTGAAATATTTTGTGGAGCATTGTTTTAATTCTTTTAGCTCCTAAAAATATTGTCAGAAGCAAAATAAATTGAATTGGTTTCAAAACCAAATTCAAAACAAACCTGCAAAATAGAAAACTGAATTAATTAGAAAAAGACAGAGAGAGAAGGGAATTACCTGGGCCACTTACCTGTAGCCGGCCCAGCTGGCTAGCTCCTCCCGCTGGCCCAGCCCACCGCCGCCTCCCTTCCCTGTCGCCTTCCTCCTCGCGCCAGTAGGCAGAGGAGAGACACGGCGCGCGCGCCCGAGCTCGCCACGCCACCACCCTGCTCGTCTGCATCGCCTGGCCACCGCGACGCCGCGCGTCATCTCCTCGGCGCCGCCCCGACCCCCCTGGACCCCCTCACTCTCTCCCGAGCTCTCCCCCCCCTCTGTTCCTCTCTCCCTCTCGTGCCGAGCGCAGCCGTCGC